>NW_009937523.1:0-13810 GCF_000696875.1 Nestor notabilis
TGTGCACGTTCAGGTTCTTAAGATGGTCTTAGACTCAGGTTTGCATGCACAGCAATACCTCTTCACAACATTTCTCTGAACTTCACTAAGAAAAAAGAAAGAAAAGAGTTAAAAGTGGGAACTGAATTGTGGGTGTGGGATAGAGCAGACAGGGTAAGAAGACACTAGTGAAATTGAGAGAATAATGGTGCCTTCCATTTTGAGCTTTCACACGTAAACTTTGGACTCTTGCAAATGCAAATTATGGATAACTCAAGGTAGTGTTAGTGGAAATACGATGAAGGTGGGTAGCCAAATACAGATGGGAAAGCCTGAGAAAAAATACTTCTGTCATAAATCTTTCAATAAAAATTTCACTGTGCAGAGATGCAGTAAGACTGCCTCCTCCCCAGTGAATCAAATGACCAAGGAGGCTCAGACTTGCCCACGTAGCCACCCAGGGTTGCCCAGGCTGGGTCCTGGGAAGAAGACATTGCAGGGCATGGTGCAAATACCCAGCTTCCAGCAAGCACAGGTCATGGAGGAAGAGGCAGGATTTACCAGAGCGCCAGCACATGGAGGAGCAGAAGCAGCTGGAAACAGCAAACAAACCACATGGACAATTTCTGAAGAGCCTGGACAGGCATTGTTAAACTGTGCTACAAAAACAACTGCAACCGTTTCACTTTCTATCTGGGCTACCCCACAGTGAGGCACGGTGACTCAGTTCAAGGCAGACTTCTGGCAAGTTTTACTCCTTGCTACTGAGGCTTTGAAGGCTTTAGAAATATTTGTGCAGTAGATCCCATGCTTATTCATAGGAAGATCAGGGAATTTCGCAAGTGTGATGGGAATTTCTAACTCTGAAATCCTGAATAATACCTATGAAATTAAAAACCGGGACACCAAGTGCTTCTGGGTGCTCCAGGTGTAGAAAAAATCTTGTCAGACAAAAGAATGACTGGAGTTGGTAATGTTTCTGCAAGTACCTGAACAGTGTCACCAATTAATCATTCTAAAAACAAAGGAGAAATAAAGGAGTGGAAAACACTGCCATTATATAAACAGAAAATTACATCAGAGTTTTAGTGTATATCTTCAATTGAAAAATATGCCAGTACAATACTTATATTTTCAAGGAACCTCATTAATCCATTCCCATTTCCCCCAGCAAGTATTTGGTGGTTCTTTGTTAATGAGCTTCTTTGCACAGTTCTTTCTTGATTTTAAACACACAGTTATTTTTGTGAGCTTTTCCTGGACTCACCGGTTTACATTTTAGAGGAAAATGATCCACAAAGCCTAAGAGTTGCAAGAAGTTACAATCCCAACTGTGTGGATTATCCAAATACATTTGTAAACTACCAAGGTTTTCCCTCTTAGTGAAATTATAATGCAACACGGGCTACACTTTCTTTGATCAAAAAGAATGACAGATTCAAGTTTTCCTTAAAAGCAAAATATAATGAAGCCAGAGATACCTTCTCCTCTCTTTTTAAATATCAGACAGCATTCTATTGCAGTAACTGCCACAGGAGATGTAAAGACTGATTTCTTTGTAGTTCAGGTACCCATTCTTCTGAGATGTTGCTTACTCAGGGAACTCAATGAACAGCTTGTACTCAAAAGTTAAAAAATAAATACACACCAAGTATTGTCTACCACTGACCCACAGCAAATGGTAAAGCAACAGAAAACACTTTCTTATTGATTTCCTGTTATATTCAACATTAAGCCAATAAAACTTTTATATGGTGGTTCTAGGAGGAAAAAGTGTATTACTGCCATGCATAGGTTTAGCCCAATAGCAATTTCTTTGTTTAAAGCTTCAGGCATATTGCAATGTGCAGCCTCCTAAGGTTCTGAGAATACTATCAACATTTTGCCACTTTCCAGCAAAAAATACTACCACATGGCAAAATCAGGAAAAAGTCATTTGGAAAGTGAAACAAAATGGTTATTCTAAGTTGCTGTTGACAAAAGAAGTAGAGAGGGAGTGCTGTATAAGGGGAAGAAACAGAAACAACAGTTTGATACTGAGGATCACCATGGTAGGGGGAGAAGATTTGTTCTCAGGTTATGGTGGAAATTACTGAAATCAATCTATCTGTCAACATATTTGATCTGCGCTGCATTGTCCCCACCATCTCAACAGCCAGCAGTTCTGGGATGTGTCAGGAAAGTTGTGCCTTACCAGAGCACTTCACAGTAATTCTTGCTCTAAGGTGGCCTTTCTGGTGGCTCTCTTCCTCTGGAGAAATTCACTGTGTCAGGAATCTTTGTATTTATGAACCTTATCAGAGAGAATATTGAATGGTTGAAGGGGTCAGATGGCTCAACTCTTCAAGTTGTGAATATGTCCCAGGAAAAACATTTTAATGTGGAAGCAGGAACAGTGTGTTTCCAGAAATGTCCCAGTCCGCCCAGCAGCATTAATTCATCATCTGCAAGTCTTAGACACAAACTGCGTACATAACTCCCCTTTTCCTGTTAGACACAAAGCTAAATACTGAAATACAGTAAGGTACTCTAGGTCACAACTAAGTTCCAGGTGAAAGAGCTGTTCCCAGAAACACTGGTTCAGTGGGGCAGGATGACATGCAGCTAGAGCCTAGCTTCCAGGAGCTCAAATAGCTGCAATGCTATTTAAGGCATAATCCTTCAGCTGTGCTCGGCCACCTCGTGCCCTGCCAGGAATAGGTGCTGAGCTTCTGCATGGACCTACCAATAGCTATGCCAGCTCCTCCACAGCTCCTTTTTTAGGAAAACAGGACATGGAAAATCCCATTTCTGGTTCAAAATCACCATGCAGACATCATGTGGGTCAAAGTGGAGCTTGGTGATGGCAAGCTGGAGTTAATCGGAAAGACTGAATGTATGTATCTGAGTGCAAACTAAGGATGAAAGCGATTCCTTCCCTGTACTCTGCACTGTGATACTCCATGTGGAGAATTTTGAAATAGAGGAGCCATGTCCACAGGGCTTCCAAGATGGTTGGGAGCTGGAGCACCTAAGGTGGAAGAACATGTGGAAAAACTGGATTTGCTCCTCATGGGGAGAGAAGGCTAAGGAGGGATCTAATGGCTGAGCAGAACCAGGCTTTTCCTGGAGGTCCACCATGAAAGGATGAAGGAACAGTTACAAGCAGCAACAGGGAAACTGATTAGGCATGAGGAAAAAGAAATTCACTGTGAGTTTGGTTAAATTTGGTTAAACGCTGATGCATCCCAGAGAAACTGGGTCATCTTTTTCACTGGAGATACTTTAAACTACTGAACAAAGCTTAGAGCAACTTAGCCTAACTTCCAAAATGGCCCTGCTCTGAGTAGGACTCAGAGCTGATGAGCTCCAGAAGTCACTTCCAACCTCAATTAGTCTGTGATCCTAAAATATGTTGCAAGGGAGAAGGAAAATTAGCTGCCCAGGCTCTCAAAGACTACTTGTATTTCATGCTCATAAGTGGGAATATTATATTAAATCCTAACCATGAAACTTGAAAAAATACGGGTAAATATATTGTTTTAAAGACACAATACGCATTAGCTTTATCTTGAAGGCTGAAGCTTCCTCCCTTTCTCCAGTGCCGCAATCCCTTAGAAATCAAACCCAACCATCTCACAACTGTGGTCTTTCTGTAGAAATAAATGACATTATTTTCAGAAGTGACTAAGGTTGAATTCTCAATCATGCTGATCTCCAGGGACTGGAACTGAGGCTCCTGATGTGTCAAACAGCTTCCACAGTTCTTCCTTTTAGCAAGGGCACAGCTAATGTCAAAGTGGCAAAAGATGGCCCAGAACCTTAATGATGTATTTTCAGAGGTTCTCGAAGCAGAAACTTATTAACATGAAATCGATAAGAAACACCAAATCAGTTTATAACTGAGACCCCAAGTTTCCTGAATTTCTTGGGGAAAGTGAAAAATACATTAGAAAATCTTTTCACACAGATTTGGTATCAAACTTTGTGATAGTTCTGTAAAATCTTAGTTTTTACTCCCCAAACACGAGTAATATGGATCTTAGCTGAGCATAAAGAGAATTTTCTTATTAACTGCTTTTAAGAAGAGGCTTTCCAAGGCCTCATTAGACTTTTAATAGGCAGTATCACTTTAGAATAGGTATGTATAACAGCATATCTTTTGAAAGAGAAATGGAAAATACACATAAAAAAACAGACAAGCAAGTAATACTTACTTTCTTTTTTTCATCTGATATGACAGATTTGAAGCAGGAAGAGAGGAAGATTAATTACTCTTTTGGGTTTGAAGGATTCTAAAGCTTCCTCTAAGTTTTAGCTAATTCTCTTTCTTTCAGGCACTCAGCCCACTGTCAGGTGTGGCTGAGAAAATTTAGTGTTATTGAAATACGTATTCTTGCCTCTCAGTATCCAAGATGCAGGTGCACCTTATGCCAACAGCATGTGGTTTGTTCAGCTCAAGATGATTGCCTCTTCCTGGAGTCCTCCCAGAGTGCGAGTTGTAGCTGGATGTAGAGCTCCGATCTGTCCGTCTGGGAGTGATACGTACTGATTGTATGACTGATCAGGAAAACCTACCCTCTCTGTCTGTACGTGCAGGTCTGTGGTAGCTGCTCTAAAGCGTAATAAAAATGGAACTGAGTCTGACCAAAAATAGGACATCAGTCTTACCCTTTGGTTACACACTAGTTGCATAAAAGTACCATACATGCAGCGCTGATGAAGCAGCATAGTTTCTCCTCAAAGAAACAGCCATTAAGGGATTTTTTACCATTGTTTTAAGCTGTATATTTTCTGTCTTTGCTTCTGTGCTTTGCTTTGCTTTGCTTCTGTGGTTAATGTGTGGCAAGAACCCAGCACTCATATCAGCAGCATCACATGCTCGGCTCTGCAGCCTCCTGGCTCTCAGGGGTTCAATGAATACCCTGTTTTCTGGGGGATGAATAGGGCTCTCCCAGTCCTGCAGCAAGATTTGTACAAGTTGCCGTGTTTACCCATGAGTTTTTATGTGATGGTGAGTTTCACACTCGTGAGTTTCACACTCATGAGTTTCACTCTAACTTCAGGTATCTAGATGACCAACTCAAAAGATAATTAAGAAAACAGTGACCTTGTGTCATCTGGGATATGTTAAACTGTTCTCAATTGGGACGTTATGATTCCACATACATGGCTTTCCTTTCCTGCTGGTACCCCTTCAATGGCGCAGAGTTTTTTTCTGCTCTGTTACCAACCGGAAAGGGAACAGATTCTCCATATGACAAGTCAACCACAAGTAACTGTGGGCCATGGCACATCATTGGGGTTATTAACTTCCTGATGAACAGCTCCTCAGGTCTTCATTCCACTGAGGGCAGAGGCTCTGTCATGTTTAACCAGCTCTGTGAAAGCTTTTGCTTTTCTCCAGCTCAGAATGAGAGTGGAGCTGTTGTCTGCTACAGCATCAGCAGATCTGATGATATTTTTCCCAGTAGATCATGCTGTGGTTTACAGATCTGTAATCTGCTGGACTCATTTGCACTATTCCCATGGTCACATCATCATTCAGGACATGCTTTGAATATATTAAATTCTGTGATTCTTTTTCCTCTTTTACTCATACCTTTAGTCTGTTAGTAAATACACATTCCAAAAAATAGGAGTTGGAGATACGGATGGATCCAGTCAAACCCCATTTCCATCTGCCACGTGATTTATAATCTGAACAGCACCTCAGTTCCTGCCCTTCTTTTAAATAAAATTTCATAAGTGCTCTGTTCTAAGTATTTTTGGAAATGTTTTTCTTTATGCCATCTATTTTGTGTTTAGTTTTTAGATTATAATTTCAGGTAAATTCCTGTTAGTCACACTCATGGCTGGGCAGAATGTCCCTGTTAATGTACAGAGCCATTTCATGATCATTTAAAAGATTCAGTGCAAGTCTGATATTGGCATAAGGATAGGATCAAGCAATATGAAAGAGAAATCATCGAGAAAGGTCAATTTGCTGTCAGCATTAATGGACCAGAGGCTGTGGGGACACCGGGCGCCCTCCTCTGCCCGATGTGCTCCTCTCCCCAGGTTGGGTTTTTGCTATTTACCAAACACTTGTAAAAGCCAGTATTTAACATTAATTTAGAAATAGACTTGACAAAACAAGTCTACTTTCAGGTTCATCCAGCAGTCCATTTAGGTATGCTGCTAACAACATCTGTTCGTATTTTAACCCACAACATTACCTCCCTCTGTTTTGCTCCTGAAGTTGGCTTTTGTTGGGTTTGGAAGAACTTGCCCGAGAATTGCTCCCTCCTTTCTATAGCCCCAGGCTTTGCAGTCTCACCACCGCTTTGATGCCTTTGCTCTTGTGCTGCAGCTCAGCAAGGTGGCCCCTAGCCTCACTGTGCCGCTAAATAATGTATTTACATGCAGATTAATATATCTGGCAAAGAACAGTAAAGGGAAGACTTTGAATTTGCTTAATGCAAGACAGCCTAGAATAGGTCATTTACTTGCAACTCATATTTTTCAGCAGTTGGTTGTATTCTAAAAGAATAGGTTAATATTCTTATGCCTAACAGTTGTAACTCATTTCCAATCGATACAAGCTGAACTGGTGTATTTTGGGGGTAAACACTGGGCCTATACCTTGCACAGAAAATTTTGTTCTCTTGTTTTGCTTTGAGAAGTTTTCAGTATAAATCTTATGTATATAAATCAGTATAAATCTTATATGCAAACTTCCCAAAATATATTCAGAAAGTATCTGCTTTAAGCAAGTGCTTAATTTAAGCCTGACATGTGATTTGCCAAACAAAATTATGACTAAGGCAACACATAGTTTGTTCAGTAGGACCAAAATTTGCTCCGGTGTGATTCATCAATGAGTAAGAGTGATGCTATCTGGAGTTTTAAACGAAGCACAGATTTGAATAATGACCTGGGTTTTTTGGAAGAGCAGCTAGCTAAGCAAGAAAAGGAAAAAAAAATTAAAATCTGTGAAGAATTCTGTGGTTGATATCACTACCTATTTTAAGCTATGAGTCAGTGAGCTATCACATGGATTTGCACAGAAATATCAAAGCAAATCCCACTTCAAGCCCACACCACTTCCCAATATATATCCTCACTCATCGATTCCAACAGAGTGAACTGAGTGTGTTTGTCTGAAATAAAAGCAGAAGAGAGCAGAGCTACAGCAACAGTTAACTTTCTTGAAAGAAAGACTCTAATTTTCTGTGAAACTTCTGCCCATTCTAATTTACAGCTGAACTGAGAAGAAATATGCAGTCAACAAGTGACATTTGCTGAGCTCAATCAGCGGAGTCTTCATGACGTGCGCAGAGATCAAGGGAGGCAAATTGTGCTACAAAATTGCCAAAAAAAAAATATTCTAAAATGACAGAGATGGCAACTTGTGCAAATATTCTTTAATAATAATGATTGAAAGAGCTGCAGCTGTCATGCAAAGCCTGACACCCGACTTATTTCTTCAATATTGTAAGCTTATTGGGATATAAATATGAGACACCTCTGGATACATGAGAGAAACATCATTTGTAGGGGTTCATATTATGAAACATGAAGCCAATTACTGTGCTAGAAGAAAACATAACTCAATCTGTTACAGAATACTTTTGCTAAATCACATCCTAGTAGAAGATGAAGGCTTGACAGACTCATATTTTCCAGAATATTCTGCAATGTATTGCAAGTTGCTGCCAGATGTAAAGTCCTCTGGAAATTAAAAGAAGGATTTAGGCAATATTTTTAATGGTATATTCAGAATTGCAACATTTATACATCGGAAGATGAAAAAAAATAATATTGTTTTGCACTTTTATGTCTTTATTGACCAAAAAACCTCCTATGGATTTATAAGTTCTACTGGTTTAGGACATCTTACTTTTCTTGTATAGTTTATAAAACCCTGTAACTGAAGATGATTAAGACCTTCCTACTACAAAGAGTCTTTAGCTGTGAATTAGCAAGCAAATGAAGAGGAGAAGTGAAAGAAGGGAAGACGACACTGGGTCCTCTCATTCTTCCTTACAAGTGCCTGCTTCAGGGAGATGAGTTCAGTTTTAGGCTTTTGCTGGGAGCCTCCTTGCCAGGGAGCAAGTTTTTTTTCAGAGCCAGACTAACCAGAACAAGCAGTTAGGAAAACAGGAAAACACAAGGAGAAATCACTACTTTACAGAAAGAGAGGGAAAAAAGCTCCTACTCATAAAGCGCGGGATGACAGAGCAAGAAGAGGTGGTGATGTGGTAGTCAACCCTCTCCAGATTTCTTGTTGGCCCCTTCAGGTACTGGAAGCTGCTCTAAGGTCTCTCTGGAGCCTTCTCTTCTCCAGGCTGAACAAGCCCAGCTCTTTCAGTTATCCTACAGTGCACTGCTGAGATTGCTTCTCAAATAGCTGATATAACTGATTACTTAATTTGGCAACAAACGGCTGACAAAATGACCAAGTGATTGGAGAAACTCGCATATGGAAAGAGATGATAGGCGTGTGGCTTGCTGGCGCTAACAGGGTGACAGCTGAGGAGGGATATGATGGCTGGCTGCAGAGGTATCGGCGATTACATATCAAGAGAGAATAGCTGAACAATTGTCAGAACAAGAATAAATGGATGAAAATGAACTTTGAGCAAAGAGAGGTTGGAAATCAGCAGATGATTGCTCCTGTGGGATGATGTTCCAATCAGAACACCAGGAGTAAAAAGTCAAATATGGTCTGATGGAGCTTAAAAAACTGCTAAGGGTTACGAACGCTCAGCTTGACGGCACTGGCTGAGGCTTTCCCGCAGGCAGAACCCTTACACCACTAATTTGGGGATGGGGGCTTTGTTTTTAAGCACAGTTTTATAGCCTCAAACTAGGTTCTCTGTTTTAACATTAAACAACTAAATAGAGAGTAAGTAATGCTCACTGTGCTGCTTGGTGGGCTTATCAGTAAGTCACACGTGCAGGTCAAGAAATTATTTTCCTTCAGTGATGGAGAATATGTGTCCTCCTGGCACTGGGAGCTGGAGCTGTGAGCAGTTGGGAAAAGCCGGTCAGTTGGGCTGAAGGGAAAAATGCATTTCCAAGGACACCAACCTTTGTGGAATGGTGATTCAGTTTTCATGGGCTATTCAAAGCCATTAAGTCCTGACCTAGACATATGAGCAAGTAACCATGGCAAGAGTCCCAGCTAACGTGGTTGGGAGCAGGAATAAATTTTGCTAGATTTACTTTGGAGATGAGACTGTGCTTATAACCCGCTTCTTAGAAGATGCTGTAGAAAATATTTAACCCCCCGTGCTCCTAAATTCTCTGAAAAGTTGAATAGATGCAATTGTCTACAGGGCTTAAGTAAGAGTTCATTCAGATTTCAAACAAAAAGATGTTGTGCAGCTTCAGTTAAAGGCAGCTATTTCTGTGCATGACAGACAAGAAAACCTTAAATTCCTGTTACTTACCTGAAAACACCAGGCCTTGATGCCTTTCTGCAGCAGTAACATCAGAGGTTTGAAAAGAAACCTGTTTTGTAATTTTCCTTTTTCTGAGAAATGTAAACTTCAAGACACTTTCCTTATTCTTTGGTTTCAGAAACAAGTAGAAGAGAATGCAAACTCCTCATCAGGAGCCGTGCTTCACCTGAGTTTGCTTGGTTTTGTTTTTGAAAAGCAAAGTTGAAATAAACCTCTTTGATTTAGGAGGCCACTAATTCATGGAAATTATCAAGAAGAAATCTCATTCCTTAAGAATCATTAAAAACCCCCTAAGAACAACTCTGTTGGCCTGATAGTTAAAGGCCATATAATTAGCTACAGCTCCACAATGTACGTTATTAATCACATTTTGAGAAGACCCTGAGCATTACCCATTCAGATCACCTGAATGCCCCAACAGCTGGACTTGGGGGGATTCATACTGATGGCTAAAATGCAGTGACAAAATCTGCCTTCCCTCTAATTAGGAACAGCATCAGGCTGAAGGAAGGGAGCATGAAAAGCATCATTTCTTCCACGGAAGTAACTTTTCAGCAAGTAAGAAGAGCATCTAAGTGGCCTGGCTGCGGTACCACTCTCTTCTACAGCAGGATGACTGAGAGGTAGTGTGGTTACTACATGGATGATGGTGTGAAGTGTAGGACATGCTGTTTCCATGCCTATTCTCCTAGAGCTGGCTGCTTTGGGAGCATCTATTCTATGATCCCAGCTTTATAACGAGTACCCCAGAAGAGCTTCACCACTGCACGCTGTAAAACCCCAAGCCCCAGGAGTTAAACCCACACCATCACTCACTCACATGCCTGTAACAGGCATCTGTATTTACACTTCCCTGTGACTGCTCCCACCAAACACACCCCCAAAGCATGCGCGCCTGAATCAAAAGGCTCTGTTTACAGCTCCTTCAGTTAACATTCATTGCTCCTGTTTGGAAAACAAGATCTAAGCAGAGACAGCAGCTTGGGGCAGCAGGAAGGTGGGGAACAGCAGGACAGCCGCTGTGCCTCATCGTCTGCTGGGCTTGCTGCCACTGCTGTCACGGGTCAATAGCTATTTGGAGAGAGGCATCACACTGAGCCATCCCCACTGCTCCCTCTTGGCTGTCTGTTCTTCATCCCATTCCCCAGGGTGAGAATGGTCTCTCTTCGGCCTGGCCTAGCTTGTACTTGCACACACTGTCAAAAAGTCTTCTGGTTCTGGCCTGATTGCAAAACATCTACATTCGCTCTTCTAAAAATACTTGACATAGAATCACAGAATGGTTTGGGTTGGAAGGGACCTTAAAGACTATCTAGTTCCAACCCCCTGCCATGGGCAGGGACACCTTCCACTAGACCAGGTAAACATCTTCGAGATGTTCATTTCCTAGAAGTTTTAAGATCAAAATTAGTAAACCCATTCCACTTTCATTTGGTAAATAATTGTGTTCATTTTGCTGCAGGTTCAACTATTCTCATGATACACTTCACTCCCTCTTGCTGTTTAATCCGTTATTTTATGAGATACTTGAGTTACCTTTATCAGGTAGTTAATGACAGGATCACTGTAGATAGTTAACGACAACATCTTCCTCTGGAAACTAATTAATAGAAATGCAGCATTCATGTCCTTTGGAATTTGCTCAGTTTAAACCTTTTGCTAATGAAGCACAAGAACTCATTACAAAATACTCAGAGTTGCTTTGAAGTTTGTTAGAAAGATATGAAGCCCACTGTACATTTAGGTACTGCTTAATTGGAAATGGTCTTTTCAAAAGTGAAAGCCTTTTGGCCTCAGCTCTGGAAAACGAATGTGCATTTTTAATCACGCACAATGGTTCACAGCGCTCGACCTTAAATGTGCAGAGATGGTTTTACCAGGCTGGGGTGCTGTCCAGACGACAGGAACACTCCCATCTGCAGGTGGGGTCTGCTGAACAAAGCCACCTACTCACCTGAGCTGCTCCGCTGTCACCTCCTGTCTTAAGGTTTATTCAGGCCATATAGAAGGAAGAATTTCTTCCCTGTGAGGGTGCTGAGGCCCTGGCACAGGCTGCCCAGAGAAGCTGTGGCTGCCCCATCCCTGGCAGTGTTCAAGGCCAGGTTGGACGGGGCTTTGAGCAACCTGTTCCTAGTGGAAGGTGTCCCTGTCTGTGGCAGAGGGGTTGGAACGGGATGATCTTTAAGGTCGCTTCCAACCCAAACCATTCTTGGATTCTATGATCAGGAGGGCGAGCGTGCAGGAACAGTAGAGAGAGCTGTTTGGGGGACAGACGTGATAACATCTTGTTGTACAGATTCCATAATTAATTTTAATTTACTTAATTCAGAATTTAGTCTTTGGGGGAGGTAGATGAAAAAGTTGCTTCATAAACTGACAACGGGCGATTGTTCTCGGTTTCTTATCCTGGAGGCACATGGGATAATGAGAGCTATAGAAATGCTTGGACAGATTGATTATAGAGAGTAGATAGGAGTCCCCCGGCACAGGCTTCCCGTACTTTTGCAGAGTAATGGATACCTCGTCGCTCCTCTGGTGTACATCACCACTCCCCGTCTTCACAAGAAATTAAACTAGCTTTGTCTGAATGCAGCTACTGGGGGATGAATGTGCCAATATCAAAATAAGAAACACGGAAGAGAGCAGGTGAATTGGACCTAATTGTCCGTGTTCAAAATAAAAATCTGGAGACATCAATAATTTCTGTTTTGAGAGGGGAATTGAACAGATTTCGATCCAGACTGCACCCCCACCCCCCTTCCAAGTGGAAGAGTTCTTTATGGATTGACTCAAAAAGCTACCCAGTGCAAGATCACTTCAAAGCGCCAGATCAGGGGGTGATGCTCCGGAAAGAGCACCTAGTTACATTTATCTGGCTTCTTGGGTTCAATATGTGGAAAAATAAAATTCCTCTGCAAAAGCAAATTCTCATTTGAAGACTTACGGCTTGGGTGGTTAATGAGGTGGTTACGGATATAACCTCTGCCAGAAAAATCATCCCTTCATCCAACATTGAATCTACAGACAACAGCAGTTGGAGAAACGATGTTATTAAAATTCTAATGTGGAAATTCCTAATACTCTTCCCCTGCATACATAAAAATAAAATGATATAAATATAAAAGAAATCCAACAGATGTAGCGTCATATGGACTCGCTTAATGGCAACGCTTAGCCTTTCAAAAAAAGATTTACATCCACATTCACTACTAAACTTGACATTTGCATTGAATAATTCATAATTTGTTGCTTGCTGTGCTTTGCTGCCTTTCTTATATTCCTAAGTAATATTAGCTCTGCTGTTAGTAAAGTAGCTCAGTTCTAACAAATGCAGATATTTTCTTGTTACTCTGAAAAACGTGACTATGTGTTCAGCTAAACCCCAGTTACAACTTCCCCAGCAAGAACTCTGCCTGTAAATAGAAATGCTCTGCTCAGATTTAATTCGCACCATTGCTGGGCTTCAGCCTAATTCTCCCACAACTATTCCAAGTATTTTAACAGGAATCACGTGCAGCTTGGACCTGTGCTGCCATGCCAACGTGTGTCTCCTTCTAAGACAAACCCATTCCACCTAACCCTTTGTACAGGTGCCGGTGAGGTGCTGTCAGGGCTCTTCCACCAAGCCATAGAGACCTCCCTTCAAAGCCACACCTCACCACTGCACTCCGACCCACGGGCAAAAGGAGAGGGGTGTGAAGAGGCACCTGGATTCAGCACCTGCACAGAAACCTGTCGAAGTGGGTGCTGATGCAGAACTTCACAGGCAATTTTTCTATAAAAGTTATTGGCCTGTTGCAGGTTTTAGGGTTGCAAGTACCACGCGTGTGCCTTCATAAATCTCCTGAAGTTTGCACTTAATTTTAAAATGAACTTATTTTACTTTATTTATGCAGTTATTCTTTAATTCTAGCACTTTACTGTCTGCTTTAACCATTCTGTCATAACCAAGTCAGCGATTACAAAGGTTTAGGAGGTAGTACCAGGTTTTACCTCACACTTACTCTGCAACTATGAGAGAAGCACCGGGTTGGTGTCTGTGTGGGCCTGCAGGGTCTGCCCCCATCAGTCACTGTCTGGCCTTTTTCTCAGGGAGAGGTTTCTTAATCTATTCATTCATACTAAAGGATCAAATAGCACAACACAAATCCATTTCACTACTACAGCACACACTGAAAGGCCTGTAAACCTTATTGTTTAATTAATTTGGTCTTTTTCCTTCCCAGCAGACAAGCTTGCTTCCTTCACCTGGAGACAGAGCATTCTTCTGCACTGTGCTCCAAACACTTCACTCGATGACCCCATATCCACAAACTCAAAGCACAGGTACTTGGTAAATCTTTCAATGTGGGTTTTTTCCTCCTTTTTTCTTTTAATTATTATTTTAATTTATTTTTTAAATT
>NW_009937524.1:0-6127 GCF_000696875.1 Nestor notabilis
TTTAGTTGTTGCTAAGTAATGTTTACTCAAAAAAAAATGTTTACTCTGACCAAGGACTTTCTCAGTCTCATGCTTTACCAGAGAGGAGGGGAAGCCGGGAGGAAGCAGAGGCAGGACACCTGACCCAAACTGGCCAAAGGGGTATTCCATACCCCAGCACGTCATGCCCAGTATAGAAACTGGAGGGAGTTACCCAGAAGGACCAGATTGCTGCTCTGGTCGGGCTGGGTATCGGTCGGCGGGTGGTGAGCGGTTGTGTCCTTTTCCCTTGTTATTCCTCTTATCATTATTATTGGTAGCAGTAGTGGTTTGTATTATGCCTTAGTTACTGGAGAGCTGTTATCTCAACCCGTGGGAGTTACATTCCTTCGATTCTCCTCCTCATCCCTCCGGGAGCGGGGGGAGGAAGGAAAAGGGGGGGAGTGAGCGAGCGGCTGCGTGGTTCCAAGTTGCCGGCTGGGCTTAAACCACGACAGAAACCCCCAAATAAATAAAAGATACAGTAATGATCATCATTCCAGGGAGACAATAGAAACATGCAATGAAGCAGCAGTAATTTTATTTCCCCAAACTGAGCACTGAACGATTGTATCAATTTCTGCCTCTTAAAAAACTGAGGGAAAATCACAAATTTTACTGACATCTTTGTATTTCCCACTAGTGTTTTGTATCTTAGAAGTTAGCATACCTTACATACCAGGACACTATATTTTACAGTTGTTACGGCAATTGCTAATTGGATATTGATTAGAAGAGTAAGTAGTGTTCTAAAAAAACAATGCAATTAGATACACAACCCTAAGGATATCTAGAATGGTATTAACATATGCACTTTCACTTCGAAAAATTTTTATATCATCATCACTTTCAGGTTATCAAACACTTACTGACTGAATCTAATCCATTTGCAAAGCTTCGCACCTCTGAGTAGTCTCATCCTAGTTTTCTCATGCAGACCTCACACAAGCTGAATTAGAGCAGCATGGAGTTCAGTATTAATAAACAGGTTGGTCTTTCTGTGAAAATGTGAAGAAATGTCATTGTGAGATGGTTAAACATATTTTACTCAGGACCACACTGAGCTCTAAACAAGAAAATTTTCAGAGTCAAAAGAAGCTCAGATTTTCCTCAAAATCAAGTGATTGGTGACTTGTGATTAGTAGCGCCTGCATTGCAACTTTCCTGAAGTCAGCTAGGAAACCCCAATTTTTCCCCAGTTGATCTAGATTTGATCAGGAGAAGGGGAAATATGGAAGAAGAGAAACTGAACTGCATCCAAGCCTATACAAATTTTCATTATATACTGAAAGAAAGGACATTTCACGCAAGTTCAATCCTAATGTGCAAAAAGGACTTAGACCTACAAGGCGCTGCTTGAGGATTTAGAGTAACATTCTAAATGACTAACCTTGCTACTCCAGTTTGCTAAAACATGATGCACAAACATCCACAATTCACTGAAAACACATCCTTAAGTAATTAAATAGTATTTTTCATTCCTAAATTGTATGGTTTTTACAAGGACAAAAATATTTATGTATACAGTCACAGTACATTACCTGAGAAATTACTGTTATAAATGCATATGCAAGGAGGTATCTGACTTAATTATGATTTTGGTTTTAGATATTGGCTAGATGTGAGCATTTTCATGGTTTGAAAGGCTTCATTCAGCTTTGCTTATTTTATTAATTTGTGATAGTTAAATTTGCCTAGCATTTTGAACTGCTTAGTAAACCAGTTTCCAGCTTTATCTGCCGCTTTCTTTTTTTAATTTATATAGACAAAAACATCTGAGTTCTTATGGCATTTCTAAGCTCAAGAGTACAAACTACAATATCACCTATGTGGAATACATTATGGTCATTTGAAAATGTCCATATATTTTTTTAAATTAATATTTATTCAGACTTTTAAAAAACTCTTTACAGCATTACTTCTCTAGATCTTTGCTAAACTGAGCAGAAAGCTAGTGATCAGCAATGAAATCATAACAGACTTGGGAAGCTCAAAATGACTTCACTTCTTTTGTACTGTTTAATACATAGAGATAAGTATTTGAGTATTTTTAAAACAAAGTTGCTTGTATAGAGAAACGTATGTTGTTTATCACCTTTTAAATTTCACAGGAAATCTAAGTTGTTATTAAATCCAGTGTAATTTGCATTATGGCTCCCACATAATAAAACAGAAAAGATTTTTAGTAAATTTCTTGTAATTTATAAGGCAGAAAAAAATTCCTTAAAAACCAAACGAATAACCAAACAGAACAAAACCAGAATAAAAATGTAACTCACAAGAACACCAATCAAAACTGTGTCTATCATGGTAGCATGACAACACTAGCCTTTTAATTTTCTGAAAGTTACTGTCTTCTGGGTGAAGAAAATAAAATGATATTCTTTCTAGAATTTTAAGTGATTCCTTAAAGAAGGATCCTCAAAATACATTGCTCAAAGTTGTCAATGTCTTTGGCTGAACAAGAAAATAATTGTAATCTTTCTTTATTTGATTGGTATTTCTTCTTCTGTTAGCAGATGAAATCTTATTATTTATTTCCAGTGTTAAAAAATAGGCATTAGATTGATGTCATTTAACTTGATGGGGATTTTGGAGATACCTGCAACAAGATTGCCTAGACAAAGCAGGAAATAAAATACATGTAGTATAAAAAGTTAATTTTACTTTATTAAATACTGATGTAATAAAGATGATCTGCAACTTCCTTGTCTGTATTATTAAACCAAAGTATTTATTATAGATACTGTATTTTTATGATTTACAGATGGTATATAACATTTGGAGACCTCATAGCAGCCTTCCAATAACTGAAGGGGGACTACAAGGATGGTGAGGAGAGACTCTTCATTAGGGACTCTAGTGGTAGGACAAGGAGTAAGGGGTTTAAACTTAAACAGGGGAACTTTAGGTTAGATATAAGGAAGAAATGCTTCACAGTGAAGGTGGTGAGGCACTGGAATAGGTTGCCCAAGGAAGTTGTGAGTGCTCCAACCCTGGAGGTGTTCAAGGCCAGGCTGGACAGAGCCTTGGGTGACATAGTTTAGTGTGTGGTGTCCCTGCTCATGGCAGGGGGGTTGGAACTAGATGATCTTAAGGTCCTTTTCAACCCTAACTATTCTATGATTCTATGATTTAGGAAAAAAAACTTTATTAGTAATATCTAACTCGTGTGAGACAACATTACCAATTCTGCTCCTCCAGAGTAAAAAAAATGTAAAGACATTTTTAAAGTTACTTTCAAACTACTTTCCTTGCTCCATAAAATGCCACTGGCAAAAATAATGCTGCTTTTATAATGTAACTGTGGTGACATATTTGTAAAGCAGCATGTAAGCACTCATAAAAGGGTAATGACTTCCTTAAGTGATAATAAAATAGGCTTTCATGTAGAGAAACACTGAGGTGCTACTGTTCATGTGCAGCAGTAGTAGCAGGGTAGGAATGGTTAGTGTCTGTTTGGTGCACGCCAGTTGGGGACATTAGGGGTAGACATCTATACTGCTGGTTCAAAAATGCAACTTGGAAGAAAACCTCAGCATCAGTATATCTAGCTGTAGCAAATCAGCCCCAAGTTATTGTGGGTGCTGTCACACCTTGTGTGCCACATTTCATTTGGATTAAATTAAACTGGAAGATGCAGTCCTGGTGAACATCTGAAGTGCTGTAATCACGTGGGACCCTACTATCGACTTGCTAGGAAACCTTCTAAAACATATACAGTTTGAAGGATGGTAACACACAGAGATGAAAAAATTAATTAATTTTTAGTGCTCTTAGCTTCTGTACTACTGAGCATGGATAATGTCATTACTTCAGTTTGTTTGGTGATGAGAATGCTTTGGAAAAGACATGGTAACAGCTGAGTTCCTGCACAAACCACTGCTTGACTTTCACTCCTCCAGTCAGAACTCTCTGCTTTCTCATTGACTTCTTATGGGATTGTCACTTCTCTATTCATGCAAGTATTGAGGGTGAGTAACATGAATCAGCTGAAGAAGGTATCTAGACTGTACCTTATCTCCAGATCAATCCAGCTATATGCTTCCGTTGTAGACAGTCAACCCTTTTTAAAGACAGTTTATAATCACCAAAAGCAAGATACTCATGTCCAGAAGTGGAAGATTCAGCATAGATACACCAGGTCAGTACTTTCAGTCCCTCAGAGTAGACTTAAAGTACATACCTATATGGTTACACACAAAGGTAGTGTAAATTACTGAAATTAGATGAAATAGACTAGATCAGTGTAGAGATTAAATAATAACAAAGGAACCAAAGCTTTTATTTTCATTACCCTCTTTTGGAACAATGAAATTCACAGAGCTCAGAGTGAAGTGCTCTCATTTGAGTGGATCTGGTTGTGGAATGACCTTTTTAGAGGAAATCAGTGTATGAGAAAATTAACTTATTGATAAAGGTTTCCTACTCTTAGCTGATAACTTTTTCAAAATAGTATCTCTACTATTAATTTTCAAATGTTCTAACCTCAGAGAAATGCCTTCTACTGTAAGGGAAAACAGAGCCTCTAAGTACATTTCAAGTCAATAGACTTTACTTATAGGGAAGTCATAACTAATAATAGCAGGTGCTGATGTAAAACGTAGAGTTCAAATGAGCATTAAAAATACACTGAATGCTATTGATTTAAAGATTTTAACAAAATATTTAATTTCAAAGAGATATTTGATGAACAAAAGCTTCAAAGGAAACATTTTGGTTCCAGTGTCATTAGGCTGGGGAGGTTCTTATGTCGCACGCGGAATTTGTGGGAAAATGAGACTCGTTCACTTTAAAACAGTCATCTGGCTGGGAAGAATCAACCATTTAATCACTTCAGAAACTATTTTCCCATCCTTTCTGTACATATGTGGGCGTGCACTTCTGTTTATGAATTCATGTGAAAGAGAGATTGAAAGAGCAAAAGAATGAGAACAAAAACATCAGTTCTTGTGGATCACACATCAAAACAAACCCAATACCTTTTTGAAGGATGAACATGCTAATCCTCTCCCTCTATTTTCTTACCTGCTCCACACACCATTAACTCAGTTAACATCCCTGAAGAGTCAAAAATGACTCCCTGTTCAGCCCAGTTAAGACACAGTCTTACATCACACAAGTATATGCTAAAGGCTGGATGCTAAAGTCCATTCCTCTCCCTTTCTGAGTCAATAAATAACCAATGACACACAAAATACAATGTCCAACAAAAAGAGAGAGAAAGCGCAGCCTGTCAGGACAGTCAATACCTTGGCAGATGCAACATGCTCACATAGACCGGAGGTTCAAAAGCTGTGTACCAATTAAATTGGAAAAGAACTATAAAATGTGTTGTTCATGTTCTACAGAATAGTAATAACGATGTTGTCTAACCCCCATGCTGATGTCCATGAGTTCATTTAAAATTTTCAAGTCTTAGTTTTCCTGTTCTGATAATGAGACTAGCCACTACTGAAACACTTTACTCAGCATCCTTTTTGGCCCAGCTCTCCAAACCAAGGTAGAAACAAGAAAACCCCATCTATTTAAGAAGTCATTTTTAAAGAGGGCACAGGCGAGTGACTAAATGAGTTAGCCACAGAAGAAAGGCATTTAGACCCACTATGGTTTAACTCATCTGAGAAGGAAACAAACCATCACAGTTAAGAAGGATGGAGATCAAAATGGGCAAGGGTAAGGAGATAATGACTGCTAAACTAAGTGATAAAACACTCACACAGCTGAAAACTTACAAACCAAATAATTTGACATGCCTGCATGCTGGCATTCCTCAGAGAAGGCAGACAATGGATTTTGCTACTAATTTTAATATTCAACTTACTCCTTAAATGTGAAATACAGAGTGAAATACAAAGTGCAGACTTAGCTCAGAGAATGAACATGAACTAAATCTCCAGATATGTCAAAACAACAATATAAAAAAAAATAACCATCAGGTTTAAAGATCCCTGTGTGATCTTCCAATTCTAAAGGTCTCCACTGTAAATTCAAGACTTCAGACTTCAAACTTTGTAGGAAATAATTTTGGAGATGATGGAAGAGGAAGGAATTGGCTGTTCTTCCAACCTAGCCCTAACCTATTGTCGTGGTTTAAGCCCAGCCGGCA
>NW_009937525.1:0-11277 GCF_000696875.1 Nestor notabilis
CTGCTGTAGCTGAACCCAGGACAGCTAGCAAGAGCACAAAGAGCAAGTTGAAAGAAGGTCTATATGGCTAACAAAGTGCAACATCATGTCAGCTTTTGCCAGTGAACTGGCCTATATTAAACTGGTGCTTTATCTTCTATATTCAACTGATATTCCTTACACTACATTTATAAAAGAGATAGTGGACAAACCAGGCAAATAGAGAGTGGGGCAGCTCTTCACATAGTACCTTGTGCCAGGGACAAACCAGGCTCAGCTGCTCTGGAATAAAGGACTGGTAAATCCTGCACTGCTTAGCTCCTATGCTGGGCTCTCCATCAGTGCTGGATTCCTTCTATGTATTTTTTCAGTGTACAGTAAGCATTTCACTGTTGTTGAACTCAAGATTTGTTCACCAAGTCATTGTTTTCTGCAAGACACAATTCCTGTTTGTCTCTTTTTAGGTTTGGATTTTTGGTGGTTTTGTAGTTGCTGAGGGTTTTTTTGCGTGTTTTGCATCACACATTTACACAAAGGGAAAGTGCCTACAGCTTTTTAAAAATCTTCAGAACTGTCTCCACTCTGTGGTCATGAAGAACCCCAATCTATGAGACAAAAAACAAGGAACACTTTTTCCCAGCAGGTCAATGAAATGATAGATGGATTCAAGTAGAACTGCAGTAGAGGGCATACACTTCATTCTCTGTAGAAATAGCTGAAAAGACAAGTTTGTTCTGAAGTGGATAATACTGGACTGTCTTGCAGTGCACTGAAATAAACTAGAGAAGATTGCCAGGACTCTGCATATTCACTTGCATCAGCTTTCACATCGTTGTATAATACATATCAGGGTGAGCAGCAGATTTGGATACAATCTCCAGCAGGGAAGGAGTAATGACGGTGAGGTTTTTGTAAACATAGTACATGTTGGGCTTATATTTAGATACATCAAAGTCTGATTTTCCTCTCCCTGTGATTGACCTCTCTATTCCAGAAGCGTTATTCCTGATTTATACTTGGATGAGAAGAGAATCCCACTCCTGAGACTGATTTTCTTTTTATTCCCATTATCTACATGCTGAACATTGTTGTTGCTCCTGCCAGGTGCTGAACCCTCTGGGGGTGTTTCAGCTCTCACTGCAGTCCCCAGCCCGCTACAAATTCCACATTTCTGCCCTGCCAAATCCTGCAGTTCTATGAAAATGTACAGGTGGGAGAAGATCAGCAGGCAGGATTTTAATTCAGCAGTTCGTATTCTACCTGGCTGTAAAATAAAGAAATATCGTTGCTGACTTTTCCATACACTGCTTTGAAACACCTAAATATCTTTGCATGTAACTGATCTATTACAACATTACAGGAGTAGCAAAGATAGCTGACTTAAAAGACTATAAAGACTTTTCTCAAGCACAGTCAGTGATGAGCTCCACTCTCCAGGGCAGGTTTACAAAAGGCTGTAGGCATTTCAAGATGATGTCAGGAAAATCCATGGTAGATGGACACAAATGTCTAAGCAGATATCTGTCTGCCCTCCTAGTCATTTGCATACCTTTGATTAGTGTGGCTAGTCTACAGCTGTATTAACTGATATAAGTTAAAGAATTGGTTTTGAAATATGTCGGTATAAATCCTCAATCAAATATGCTGCATATAAATATTTGTTTAAAATGCTTAAGATAGCAGCATAAACTAGAGTTAAAATTACAGCCTATATATGTCTTTCACTGAATATTTCTATTTTAAAATGTCCAAAACTGAAAACTAAACTGCTAAAAGCACTGATAACCTAAAAGTCCTTGTGCTGACCCACAGGAAATGTCTGAAAAATGTTCAGTAGCTCTCAGGACTCTTTCATGTCTTGCCTTTAGAGCGCTGCTTTGGCCATTAGACAGAGCTGCAGATTAGAATGAGTGGGTTCTTGATTAACCTCTGAAATGGCAAAAAGTAACCTCAGAGGCTGCGGTGGTTATTGGAGCTGCTTTCACCTTGAGTGAGAACACTGCTCCAGTTTGAAGGGAATTGCAGCTACCACATACCCTAGGTGCTCGGGTGAGAGCTGCCTACCATGAGCTCAGAGAAGATGCTGCAGTGGCAGGGCTTGCAGCAGCCTAGGACCCAAGATGCAGTTTAAATACATAACAGCAATCTGTTTCTTAAAGACCCTCCAGAACCCCCATAGCACAGTTCATGTGCGGTGACTTCAAGCTGTGAAAAAAGCTCTCTGGTGTTGTAGCATCTTGACTGGCATCTGCTTCACTTGATGGGCTGACACATTCTCCAGCTCTTGTGATAAAGATGAGTACTGAGAGAGACAGAGAGCCCTGGGACGGCTGTTACAGTGTGGGGTGGGACCTAATCATTCAGTGCAACTCTTCCAAGAAATAGATACAAATATGAGGTAGATGCATTCCAAAAACCTCAAGCAGATGGAAGCATTTATTGTTCCATTTTAAATTTGCAGATTGGATTTCCTGCAAAAATGGCAACTGCAGCTCCATCACTTAAAGGGTAAACCAGATGAAAAGAGCTGTGTCTGTGCAGCTCTTGGCTCACACAGAGATACTGTAGTTCCATCTCCATTAAATGTCTCCTCAAGTCTTTGGGGTAATGGAGCTTTTGTTTTGAGGGTTTTCTCCATTTTGTCTGTTCTGAATATCTCTGCTCTTGATAACATCTATCTGCAGCCTTCTGGGAAGGGTCATTGCCTTGAAAGGTTGTGCATCTTGTCTTGGGTAGCATCTAATATGGAGATTTTTTTCTGTATCCCCATTGTATTGCAAAACTTCCCCTGTGTAAGGTCTTAAGGTAATCAAGAGAAAATGTATGATGTTGGCCAGATTCCCTGCTAGAATAAGCAGGTAGGATCTCCACTGACTTTAGTGGTTTCTGACAGTTGTAATTTTGATCCCATACTTTCCTTGAATAATAAGGCTTAAAGTAATGTGAGTTTAGGGTAGGACAGGAAGCCCTGTGTGAAATATCCTCTTGCATTGATTTGTCTCTTATTTTCTGTCCTAAGAGAATACCCAAGTTGCAAATAAAGGGTCAAGAAGGACATTTAACAATATATGGTCTATACAGTATTAAAAGACCATCTCACAGTTAATCATATGATTAATTTCTACAAGAAGGCTCCACTAAGTCTGCAATAAAAAGAAGTAATGAGGTTTTATAATAAAATTGAAAAGCTTCTGTGGTGCACACAGAAGTCTTTTATCTAGAGAGGTAAGAAAAATCAGTTGTCTTCATTTCAGTCCAGAGATGGCTGCAGTAGCTTTCTCTGTGATGGCTCTTGGGCTCTGGAATGACATCCAGCCCTGGCTTGAAATGATCAAGTTTTAGAGCATCTTTTAGGACCCTTTTCCCTTTGGAAAATGTATTTAAAGAGTGAGAGGAGATTCACAAACTGTTTAATGTACTGTTATTAGGTTACTGGCATTTTATAGTAAGGGTTGCTGATCTACAGGAGGGTTGACTCTGGAGTGTATAGGATGGCACTGTAATTGTATAAGAACTGCCTGGTTCCTCAGAGGCTGTGTGGAGGCATGCATTCACATTACAAATGGCAAGCAGTAAATCTTACTGCAATGCTACAACAGCCATTGTTGTAGTAACTTGGCACTTATGCTCTGTATTATAAGGTTTTTCAGCAAGCACATTAAATTCCACTGAAAAACTCAAGATGCATATGAAGACACCTCTGCTTCAAAGATCAAGAAACTATGGAAAATGCATAGTTGAAACAGAGGAACCAGAATAAGGCAGCTGAATACTAATCCATGGGTGGACCATGCTGTAAACTGGTTTTACTTGAGTGCTATGGCAAACTGAAGGGAACTCACTTGTATATAGTATCCATGTGATGAGACTGTAGACTGGCACTCGGTCAGTCCTCTGCTTACCAGAGAAGATGGCAACTGTTGAAAACATCAGGAGGGTCTTGTGCTCTCTGTTGGGGATTCATCCAATAGGGTATTTTAGTGCAGCCCATCCTTGCAGTTTGCCGTAGTTGCTATTTCAGCTCATAGGAAGCAATTCTACCAAGTCACGTTTGCTGTCTCCCCACTGAAGATAGTAATAGGCTTAACAATGCACTAGCAGTCCAGGTGAACCTGACTTTAAGTTGATTTCAATAAGAGAGTACATCTAATGTGTATAGATATGCATTCTGCTAGATTTACCATGTCAGTCTAGTCACCAGTGATTAGTAGTACATAATATTTCCTGGACAGCAGTCACTGTGCTATTTGGTTCTTATTGTTCCTTTTCATAGATAGTTAAGCAACACTCTGGATAGTCCACCAGTTTACCTCATTGTAGGTAATCAAAACAAAAGTATATCTAGTATGCGCCTTTGGCCAGTATTTGCACAGAGGCCACTGGGTAGAACCCAAAGTTATCAAAGTCTCCCAAGCTCCAGAAGACCAAGAATTCCTGGCTGGAGCAAGCCACTAATTCAGGGACATCCTGCTTGGCTGTAAATGCAATACCGAAAAATCTGTAAAGACTTCCAGTATAGTCCTTAAGGAGGACCAAATAAGTAGTCATAAGGCCAATCTGTCTCGTTCTGAGTCCCACTCATTCTGACTCAAGTTCTTTTGGTTTGTGGATTTGAGGCATTTCTAGAATCAAATATTGCTCAAGAATTAGTAATGTTGTACACAGAACCAGTTTTCTGATGCATTTCCTCAGCATAACTTTGAACGCAGCATCTTGAGATGAGCTTGTTGAAGAGTTCTGACTCTAGATAAGCAGAATGTGCTGTTAAAACAAAAATGACAGTTTCTCACCTTTTAAAAGTCTGCATAATTTTCTAATTTCACTCATAATCGGTCTTTTGTGTAAACTTGCAAATTTTAAACACCTAATATAGGAATAACTATTAGAAAAATGTATTAGTTTTTCCTTATTTTAAAAAACCCAATGGTTATTTTGTCCTATCTCTATCTGCAAGAAGTATTTTAGATTTGACCAATGTATGTTTTCTCTTACACAACTCCAGTTCTAAACCCAAGGAACCTACTTAAATTTACAGAGTCTCTTTTGGGGTCAGAACCTCACTAGGTGTTGCAATATGCCTTATTTTGCCTTCTGTAGGAGTTCAGGAGTAGGAGGAGTGTCATGTTTTTTGCATGTAGAAAAATCTTTAGTGAATTCTGTGATAACTCTCCTTCAAAAAGACCATCAAATTCTGACTGATTCATGTAGAAAATGTCTTCAGGCAGATTCAGTTCTTTGGGAACCTCTGCAAAATTCCATATAAAGTTTCTCCCTTTAGTTTACTTAAAAAGTTTTTTCCTCTTCAAAGAAGGGCAAGATGAAGCAATGGTAAATCTACAGAGTCGGGCAAGTTAAAATGAAAGCATATGCAAATATGATAAAAAAGCAGTTTGGGTGGATTAGCCATATAGTTGCTTGTAATTCCAAACATTTACAATGAAACTAAACTAATTTTTTAGAAGCAGCCAAACGATTGCACAGAATGTCAGTGTCTGCAGGTCTCAGAAAGCATTTAAGATAGAATATCAGGCAGAAACTGATCTCTGGATTTGTAGTTTTGTTTGCTATTATGGTTTTTACGGCATGCTGAGATAAACTGATGTTTCTGCAAAGGGATTACATACCTTGGAAATCTCCTGCACTGCAGACCCTGCCTTTAAGAAAGCATTTCTTATGAGATCTACCCTAATGCACTAAATACCCTTTTAGACTGAGGGCAAAATGGAAGTACTCTATGATCCCTCTTTTGTATTGTTTAGGAATAGTAGGACAAATCTGTAGGATTAAAGTAGGACAAATAAAATCATTACTGAAATCATTAGGCATTTTGTCTGATTAGGGATTAACTGTAAACTGACCAGAAGTTTCATGACTTTTCTTCATTGGACTCTGAAGGCTGATCAAAGTTAGATTATTAATGCTGTGTGACCTATTCCCTTATGGCTAAGGACAGTAGGATAACTTTTGTGGGTGAAATCTTTGTCCATTGCTGTCAAAGGAAAAATTCAAATTTGACATGAGCCTAAAACTTTACTACTTGTCATTACATCTGCCCTGCTTATATTAACGTTGGCTGCTTTCCCCAAACTGCATGAAGATGTAAGCACTTGGCAGTCCTCATGACAATATGTAAATTACTCCAAGTGAACCTAATCTTGTGTAATAAATGCCAATTTGACTCTAAATTTGTTAACAATATTTTAATGTGGTAATTGAGGTCAAGGGAGACTCCAGTTAAATGCTAAGCTATCTATAACTGTCAGTGTTAAATAGTACTTAGGTATCCTTGCTGAAAATCAGATATCCAGGTTAACATATATCATTGGGGTTTTGCAGCCAGAAATCAAATAAAGTGTATTAGTCTTGGCAGCATGTAAGTATATTAGTTTATAAATGCGCAGCTGCAACTATCCGTAGCTTTTTGGACTTGTTTTGTATTACAACAGACCAGTAATTACACTTTTTCCGGTTCTGTATATAATTTTGATTAGAAATCAAGTAATAAATACATGCCTAAAGGCTTCTGGAAATTAACTGGCATGTTCCTGTTCTGTCAGCTGATTGACGAGGTTCGATTTTAACCAATTTTATTCACGGTTTCACTTATCATTGCTTCCTTAAAAAGCTTTCCAACATTGTGATAGACATGCAAGTGATGAACTTCTCTAGCAACTACACTGGACTGAAAGGGTTTTGTCTATTAAAATGTTCTGATTTTCCCTGAAGGTGTTGGTATTCATCAAAAACATGTAGGTAATTGTGAGTCAACGCGTGTCCATTCTCTTGTTACAGCTTGGATGTGGCTGCAGCAGGTATGGTGGGAAGTTTTATGCAATAACCTCCCTCATTCCCCCTTGATTTAGCAAGGCCTGTAAACATGAAGGGTCCTACCTTTCCTTTAAACCCAGGAGCACATTTATAATAGGTAATATCAACAGTTTTGGGCTTCTTTTTTTAGGCTCAAGGATATCTCAGAAATTCTTTTTTTTTCTTTAGTTCTTGTGGATGTTCCCACTGAGTGTTATTCCAGCCAAAGCAGACTTGTGCCAATCTCCTTATCCTAGTTTTGTCCCTTGTTAAATGGTCACTATATTCAGCATAAGAGAAAACATCTTCTCCATGGAAATCAGCCTCCTTCAGTGTCATTAGCCCCCACTATTTGCAAGGTAAATCATTAACTGAGGGTAGTAGCCTGTCTCCTTACACTACATGAGATAGCACACAGCAGCTCTGGGATCACCAGTGCAGCCTCCTGCACAATGTGTGTGGTAGAGATTATGTAAAAAACATAGCACAAGTCCCTCACCTTCCTTGGTCCCACAAAAGGAGGATACTCTCCTTATGACAAAAAGGCCTGGGGAATCCCTATGCAGCCTTTTGCACTGACAGGGACTTTCTGTGTGCTGTGAGACAAGTTACAGAGTTTCTTTGCACCACCCTCAGTGGTGAGAAAATGCAGAGCTATCTGCAGCGATAGTGCTCTTTAAAATAAGTCCTCGGACACTTCACACACTCAGATGCAGGGAGCTACCGGTGAAATGGACACAAGGCTAATGGTGGTTGAGGAGGAGGTGGGTTTAAAGCACTGCAGAATGGCAAGGAGTTTAGTAATGGAAATAATTTTAAAATAAAAGATGCAAAATATGTGGTAGTTCTAGCTCCTTTGGTTCCAACAGTGTCTGCATGGGACAGAGACAACAGCTGCTTATCCAGCACTCCCTACAGCTTGGAGCCCTGTTCTTAGTAGAGGAATGTTAATGTCCTAATAATAATGATTTCCAATAGGTTTAGAGGAATTACTGTTTAATCCAGGATTTCAAACCTCTATAAACAATCGCTATTCAATTTTGGTCCCAGGAATGAAGGGCAAAATCTTATTTTATCTGACCCTCTAAATATAAAACACTGTCTTCCATTCTGAACACTCAGAACTCATACTTTGTAGATGGCTTTATTACATATAATTACCCTGAAATCTATCCGAGTTACTCTGGTTGGTTTGGGTTTTGTTTAGCACCTTATAAACTTTGCAGATCTTATAGGTCTGCACTGACTGAATCACCAGATAAGTAACAGCTTCAATAAAATCTGCTCTGGTGGAAACACTTCATGATCAGATTTACAGAGGGAGTGAAAAAAAGTTCTGGATATAATCCTTTCTTTCCCTCCTTATTAATGCTCATATAGGATAGCACTACTATAAAGTATGCTTATTCAGTGAATAAAGGAACTGCACGATAAATCAGTTAACAAAAAGCTGATGTTAAATTTAAGCTGATTCAATCATTTCTACTTCCATTGGTTTCAGGCTCCATTGCATGCAATGGGGATGTTTGTCCGCAGGAAGAAAGAGAAGGACTGGGCAAGGAATTTAGGATTTAGCCCCTGGGCTTCAAAATGGATTTAATAAAAACAAGTAATAACTTGCAATACACCATAAACCCTGCAAGGTATAAGGCGAGAGAAGGCTGGCTGAAAACAACTGTACTTTCAATACCAGTGTAGTGCAGGCAATTCATAGTTAACAGTAAACGTGGAAATCTGATTCAAATCCCATTGAAGTCAGCGCTTGTTACACAGACTTTGAATCAGGTGGGTCGTTTATGCTGCGTTCGCAGGTCAGCATAAGGTTTCTAGAATCATCAGCCATTCTGTGCTAGTGTGGTTATAATTTCCCTGATTCCCAAGTACGTTTAAAATATAGCACCACAGATGTTAACTATTATTCCTCACCTGCCTGTTTGCAAATTGCACTCCTTCAAGTGTTACTGTGGCACCTGAACAGAAGATTGTGATATAATCTGGAGAAGTGGTACTACCAAGATTATCATGAAAATACACCAGGACTGAATGCAGTGTCTTGATTATCACACTTTTGTATGTTGTTTCAGAATAATGTCCTTGTGTTTATTGGGAGCCAGGGCTGACGTATAAAATCATTATTAGTAGCCAGGCTAGAGCAGCTGGAGCAGTGCAATGGCACCAAATGAAGAAGTAGCAGTTCAAGCACAGAGCATCTTTTGTCTAGTGGTATTTCCTGCTCATCCTAGGGGAATTCAACTAAACCCTGGACATTCAAACCCAGAAAATTGCTCTGGCCTTCGCTAGACTAATAGGAGTCAAAACTTCAATCAGGCACTTATTAGTTACTTTGCACACATCATATAAGGTGCTTTTGTTGGTGGCAAACAAGTGCAATTGCAGCTTGGAATTGACAATGAATTTTTTTGCTGTCTTTGACTGCTCAATATAAGGTTAGGATTGGGTCATGTACCAGGGGCTTTTACCAAATTAATGCTATCAGGAGAACTACACTTAAATGGAACTCTCTCTGTGTAAACAATTTCATCTAGTTTGTTCCTCTGCATTTTCTCTTTGACAGTTGGTATGAGCATATAAAACAATTCAGACAAGTCAACAAATGAAACAATACATAAAATATCTTGTTTTGAAAGAGACAATGGTGTTTGCATCAGATCTTGTGCTGCTGCTTCAACCTGAAAGTTCTAAGCAGCATCTGCTTTTTATTAGTCTTTGAAAAAGATTTTCCAACTTGCTTCTTGATAGGAGATCGTAGGTAAAATCTAGGATGTTTGTCTGACTTTAGAAAAGGTAATTTGAAGTTTTGCTGAGCCCTAAGCAACATTGTGAAGCACATACCATGAGCAGTTCTGTACTGCTATCATGTAAAATTACTCACACATAAAGACTGTTTCTTTGTAAATGAAATCTGCAAGAATACAACCAAAGCTGCATGTCATGCACTTGCCCTTCAAGATGATGCTTGATCACATGAAATGACAGAGCTGTTCTTGCCCCAAAGGTTATTCCAGGAGTAGATTATTCCCAGAAATACGAAAGAAAAATAACATAAAAGCAATGCAGCTATTTAGTGAAATTCCATAACAATATCTAGCTTCAGATTCCCAGATTAGAATAGACAAGTATAGACTTTGTAACTTCATAGTTTGTGAACTGTTTAATTCAGAGCTTTTATTTGACTGATCACTCCAAATCTGGAGTAATTGGAAGTAATTGAGGATTGGTATCCCTTTAGATCTGCCTGAGACATTATCAAATGCTTCGTGCTGACCACAGAAGTCATGGTCAATGCTATCAAAAGGAAGCTGTTGGAGTTGTTTAGGTCCTCAAAGCTTGTTTATTTCAGATTGAAGTTATAACTGATATTCATGTTTCTTTAGATACCTCTCTGCCGTCTGAGCTGAGATTGCCAGGAATCTCCAATATTCAAATGAAAATGGGTTTTGCTCACAATTATGTGTTTATCATTTTATTAGACTTGGGATTTGCTTTGTATCACCCACTTCTTCTTTTGATAACACTTTGGTAATACACAAAGATAACTCTAACAGTGTAAGTGAAGGCTATTTCTGATAGGAAAGGAGATTAATTTTCATTTAACAATGTTGCTCTAGCAGGAACAGAGAGGGAGGTAATGTTATGAAGGCAAATTGTATGCTCTGAAACTTTAAAATTAAAGGAAACTGATGAACAAAAAGAAGTCTGGGTGATAAGGTTCATAATGTTTCTTTTACAGACATAGCATAAAGCTAGCTTGCAAAGGCGACAACAGATAATAAAAAGTATAAATGCTCTACCAACAGAAGCTCACATGTCCTAAAAGGCAATGTACAGGTTTTCTATGAGGGGAGATGTTTCTTCTTTGTAACATTAACAGCATTTTGCATGTGTTCAATCAATGGACTTTTAATCAGTTAACTTTGTTTGTATTTGTGTGCTCATTTTGATAAATTATTTTAATATACTCTAATTTTAATTATGCAAGTGCAGACTGGTAGTCAATGATCTTTAATTTGAAAGGAGTGCTTTCACCACTGACAAGAATTAAATTAAGTTTTTATATTCTTCATGACTAGAAAATGATCCTTTGTTGTGCATGATTCTGAAACACTGCTAAGACTTTCTCTCAGAATATCTGACAATTAAGCCTATTGAGAAGTTCAAGTATGTCTACACACTGGTTGTTGATTGACAGCAGTCCATATATTCCTAAAAATTTCTGTAAAGATGACACTATCTAAATAATTCTCTTCATTAGAATATTCCACCACTTGATTATTTTGTTAAATTTTGCTTGATATTCTGTGAAATAATAAAAAAAAACATTACTAACATTTATAAAAGCATCTTCTCCCAGATTGTATGGAATCATTTTAAAATGCTTTTAGAATATTACCTTTAGAATGAGCACTTCTGTACAAATAAATATGAACTTTTGCAACCTAAGAAGTGAAGAAATGCTATAAAATGTAGGGA
>NW_009937525.1:11287-16410 GCF_000696875.1 Nestor notabilis
GAAAGAGTTGGAATCGGTTATATGTACTTCTCTCCAGGAATATTTTCACTGCATGTACATAGAAACAAGACGATGCAGCTGTTCCTCAGGCTATCTTTGAATGCTGAACTTCATGCATCACACCACAGAAGAGGCAGTGCAGGCAGTACTATGGTCCATGTGCTCTAATCTCCCTGCTCATATCTCAGACTTTCTCACCCTATTGGTCTCCATTTCTCAGTAGTACAAGGATTGCTGGGGAGCTTCATGTAAGTCAATGTTTACCACTTTGTGGTTTAGAAAATGGAGATGGTCTGCTGGGATGACAAACTGGGTCTTCATTGCAGCTGCAGGTTTGAAGTCTTGTTCTTAAACTTTCTGCTGCTGTTGCTTTTATCTGGACCAGCTATAGAAGGATCTTCAGTACTTCTTATCACTTGTCAAAGTGGGTTTCATGGAGGTTGTCCTCATCCTGGATATCTACAAGATCCTCTATAAGATTACTCTGAGCACCACGTGCCAGTGAGATAGGTATACATTTTCAGATCAGAGTGAGGATTATGTTTATTATTGGGTATTAACTGTGGCAACAGTGTGGCAGGACCTATAAAACTCTGACATTGGGCTCTTTTTATGGACACCTCATGGTCTTGATAAAGTTTCCAATGCCAATACTTTTTACACTACCTTCTGTATTTCCTTCTCTAATTTCTCTTTTGTATGTATCCCAGGAAATAGATATGTTTGGAAGTAAAGGTGTTAGTTATGACAATTAGTGCAGATTTATTGACTTTGGAAATGTAAAATGGAGTTAAGTGTTGATTTGAAGTATCAGTAATGGTGTTATCTTGCAATTATCAGAGCTGGCAAAGTATAAAAAGAATTCTCTTTTATACTAGTAATAAACTTCTGCAAATGTGTAATTAACAGTTGCACCTGGAGCAGTCACATTTTAAATGACTTGAAAATTTGCCAATTTGTTTCCATGCATGTGAAAAGGAAAAAAAAATGCCACAGAATAACCCAGTTCCAAATGCTTCCTTGAAATCTAGTGCTAAACAGTGTCATCTACAGACATTATATCAAAGTTTTTAGTATTTGTTTCTTCGATAAAACTTGATAAAAGTCAAGTTTCATCCAATATTGAATTTTTATGTCTACTTAGAAATGCTTTCTATGCCTTAGAAATGTTTCAGAGTTGCTGCTAACACACCTTTTAACTACAGAAGCACATTAAATTCACTATAATCAGAATATAATTATTAGATTTATATTATAAAACAACTAGGTTACTGCTTACAAATACTATGATAGAAGAAAGGAAATAAAAATTGCCCATCTTAAATAGTAGGAAAACTGTGATTAATCATCCTGTTCATGTAAACAGGGTTATTGTTCTTTTTATAACATGACATCAAGCCAAAAGTATGTGATTGATTTTATAAATCAGTCACTACCCTGTTCATAGCATCATTTTTTTTCTTTTAATGCACTCTGCATTAATATCCTGCCTCTGGCTTGTTTCATTTAATTTCTTCCTTGCCAGTAGAAAGTAAGCAGCTATGTGTTTGAAGGCAGTAAACATTCTCTGGGAAAAAAAAAGAAATCATTGGAAAAAAACCCAAGAGTAGGTAGAATTTGGGGACCTTCCAGTGGGAATTCAATGATAAGCATCATAAGCTTGTTTTGTGTTTGGAACTAAAGAGTTAGATTTTCTGTTAGGCTTTCAGAAATTGCTCCTGCAATAATAGCTTTACTGCTGCTAAACCTCTCACGTAATATGCAACACCTTTCTGACTCTTTATAAGGATTTCCAATATCTAGGAATGGTAGATAACACTCAAGACTGCATCCTGACCTTCAGCTCTATGACCGACTAGGCCATTTTTTCACTGTCCTGGCGTCCTTGTGAAGCACTAAGCTTTTTCTCAGCCTTTGTTTTTATTCTGATTGCTAACCAGGCAATAATTCAGCTAGCTGAGTTTCTGGTCATAGAAACAGGGAATCTCAGCAACGCATAAAGCCAGAAATCTAATCAGAGAGGATCTGAACTACAGTTTGAATTCTGTTCCATTTGTTTTGAACTGTTTATTGACCCCCATGTGCTGGAGCTCTTCATAATCCATTTGATAAATTCGTAGTAATTATCATAAATATTTAATGTACAAATTTGTTTGTTGTCATTTGCCCTTTTTTACTCAAAATAATTTTTCTCAAATCATTAGTAAAAAGTTGTTTTTATTTTATGACACTGGACCCCTGATCTTGTAAGAATGAAGATACTGGGAGCTTTAGCATATGTTTTAATAAGTGCTGGATCAAGATGACAGTCTCAAATAATTTTCTAGTATAGTCTGTAAAGATGTGTTAAACAGCTGTCATCTACTGAGACCATCTACCTTGGTCTGTCTTGTACTGTTGATGTGGATTGCGTTGCTATGTTTCAGTTGCTTCTGAAGTTTCTCCAAGAAGTCCTTTTCCTCACAACTTTTGGTTTGCATTTGGTAAGTTTTACCTCTTTCTACCAGAATCCAGTGTCCACATTCAAAAGACATGCAACATGTCCTCCTAATTCTGGAGGAGACAAGTTGTTGGCTAAGATTTATTGTAGTTCTTTTGTGATCAAGTCTCTCCATTTAACATCCAATATATTTCATGAGCGCATATATTTTAGAAGATGTCTTGTTTCCTGTCCAATGTTTTAGTAGATCTCCACTTCTATCCAGCTATGTGTTAACATTTGTGGGGTCAATAATATAGATTGGTCTTGGCACTTGGCCCATTCAGATGTCCTCATACTGGTCTGTCAAGTCATGATGGCTTGGCTTGGATTGTTGTTGAGACTGCAAGAAACATCTGGAATTATACTGAAGTGAACCTGAAGAAATGCAGCAGCATTAAATCACCTTGCAATTCTTTTGCTGTATGTTTCTGTAAACACCATGGTAAGTGTCAAGGATCTCATTCCATTTTAGCAACAGTATGGTGTGGTGTTTATGGTCTTGTGTATTTTTAGAACTTTCTATTCTATGTGTCAGGAAACTGGCCTTGTTATCTGCTAAGAAATCTTCTTAATTTCATATTTCCTGCAGTTAGTTAAAAGATGGTGCTTCTTACAGTGTTTATTCTTGGTGTCCTTTTAGTTCTTCTGACTTTAGTTTCTGGGCTTCGTTCTAAAAGCCTGTCGATCTCTGCTCCACATGATGGTTATATGAAAGTATTCTTCCTCCTTGTGCTACTTTATACTTCTGTTATACCTCTGGATCTTGTGAAAATTATTCATTTTAGACCAGTACCTATTTCATAGCTGCCCCTGTCCCAGCCAGCTGCTTCATTGCCAGGGCCGCTGGACAACATCTGGTGTGTGTATACACATCAGTGAGGCTAAGATGACTGCAGTATCCCAGCTGAGCCAGGGGCATTGTTGCCACCTGGAAAAGCTCTTAGACCTTTGTTGTTTGTACAGTATGCAAAATGCCTTTTATTGTAGTGCAGTGTGTATTGATAGTCACATCCAGGAAAACTAGTCTATTCCTCCCCTTCAGTTATGTATTGTTGTGTTTCATGGGCTTATTTAACATCTGCTGGCAAATATGTTTTACATAGCAAAAGGCAGGAGATGGCATGGTTGTGTTAGAGTAGCAGGCAATTTTTAAAGGTTTTGTGTTTGGAATGGAAAAAAGGCCAACAGCTAACTACTAACCACATGATCAGAGTAGTTAAATGGACAGCCACATATTTAAAGCTGTGGCAGTAGATGTGGGGCTGTTTGTTCAGTGCTATCCCATCACAGAATTACACAGCTCGCTGTGGCTGCAGTCTGATAATTATTATTGATTCGCTCTCAGGCTGTCAATCTGGGTACAGCGCTAAAGCAGTCCATGATGGACAGAAAGAGGATTGGACAGCCACCATCCAACGAGGAAACTTCATCTTGAAAATGAACTTAGATGAGATGGTGCTAGTGGATAAGGGTAATTGATGATTGTTTCAGAGTGGAAGAAGGGAAAAAGGAGAGATAAAAAATTCCTCTTTGGCATTCATCCTTAGTGTCCTGTAACACTCCAGGGACTGTCTGCAAACTCTATGAAGTTTAAAGTTTCTATTTTCAAGGGTTAGCCAAATATACTGCTCTCATTATAAGCAGTATTTAGCTTAGGGTCGCCAGAATGCACAAGAGAGGCATAGCAGTAGCTCATGGAAATAACTTTTCTCAACCCAGACCTATGATCTTGATCTACTTCTGAGTTACTGAACATAAGAAAATCTTAGTACTTTTGGGCTGGTTAAAATGTTTAATACTTGAGATTTAGCAGTTAGCACCATGGATCACTATATTAAAGACTTGCACCCACAGTCATGAGACAGTCATACACTGTATTTTGAATCATCCATACTTGTTATATATTTCTTTATAAATCTGCTCTGTCAACTCACAAGAGAGTAAACAGTCACAATAGTAGTGCTGGACAGCGTAAGCTGGCCAAAGCCTCACTTTATGATGTGGTCGACATTTGTATTTTTAAAAACACTATACAAAAGGCTTGAGATGGAGAAATGAGTACAGATGGAATAAAAACCTACCTACACAACTTGATCTATCTGTTTACCCGAATTCCGCCCAAGGTTTTATTTCAGCACTAATAATCTTTGTTGCAGTTTCCACTGCTCTTTTGCAAACTTAAGTTGAGTCATTGTGTTTCAGATGGGTTTATTTCTTGTTGGTAATTTTGCATGTACAGGACATCTGGGACCCCAGGTCTCCTATAAACCCCACAAACCACTGTGTGAATTCAAAAGTGCCAGCTGGAAGCAAGCACTATTGATGTGGCTGCTGGCTGGCAGGGAGTACCTCTGAGCCTCTCCTGCAAAATTAACTTCTGGGCAGAGGGGAGCAGATGAGGGCCCTTCCCTCTTCAGAACCACCAGGTTTACTCCAATATAAGTGCTGATGTCTTCAGCAGGCAGGGATTGCACAAATCTCCTCCTTGGCAGGACAGCAAGGAGGTTGCTTGCCACCTGAGAGTTTGTGGTGAACACTGCTGACTTTCTCGTAGGGGTGACTTCTTATTTGCTCTTCATGTTTGTTTTCTTCATGTTACCTTTCAACTAACAGCCAGTTGTCCTGGGTTCAGCTACAGCAG
>NW_009937526.1:0-2435 GCF_000696875.1 Nestor notabilis
GCCGAGGCTGGCTCGGGGGCGTGGCCTGCAGTAGGACATGGGTTCGAGTCCCAGGGCGGCCACAGCGCTGGTCCGGTCCTAACCCGGGTCTGCGCCGGGCCCTGCTCCGACAGAGCCGCGGTGAAAAGCCTCTGGGACCCTCCTCAGGGTTAGGTTCTCTTCAGCTGAAGTGGCACAGCCTCACCAGCGTTCTTCTGCTGTGCCACGGAAGCACCTGCTGTTCTTAGTGCCAAGAACACGAGCCCCCATGCTGCTCCCAGAAATCCAGCGTAAAGTTCATTACGAGACACAAAATTCTAGTTCTTGGCTGCATTTGGGGCTCGGGATGACACTTTACAATTCCATTCCAAGCTTGTGCTTACTGAGATTTATTTTCTTATATTTTCCTATAATGGCAATTACAATATACATGTGTCTCTTACAGACAGGGGGTTTTCAGGATTTTTCATCACTTCAACTTCGTTAAGTGGGAACATGGCCGTACTAATTATTCTCTTAGAATATTAATGAATATTAGAAAGAAGCTCTTCCCTGTGAGGGTGCTGAGGCGCTGGCACAGGGTGCCCAGAGAAGCTGTGGCTGCCCCATCCCTGGCAGTGTTCAAGGCCAGGTTGGACACAGGGCCTTGGAGCAACCTGCTCTAGTGGAAGGTGTCCCTGCCCGGGGCAGGGGTTGGGACTGGAGGAGCTTTAAGGTCCCCTCTGACCCACAAGATTACATTTTAAATATTGTCAGGATTTTTCAAGATTATTTATATTGGAAAAAATTGAGACAAAATTCCTTGTTTTTTATTAAAGCAGAAGCAGAAAAACACCATTCCCACTACTCACACTATGATATATCATGGCCACTTACAACACCTTTCTGTGAGAATTGCCATCTCCTGCAAAGATCAAGAATGTAAATATCTAAAAGCTTCTTTTGCTCAATTTCTAACAATTATGATCAGTCTGATTCACTGGAAAATTAGGACTGCTGCAAAAGCGAGGTCTGTCGCCTCTCACTGCCACCACTCCCCGAAAACATCACCACGCTTTGAATACTGCACCATTCTTATGGTGAAGTGCTTCAGCAGGAGCACTCTGCAGCCTGGAACAGCTCCCCCCGTGGCTGGAGAGTAACCAAAGGGCAATTCCAGTAACAGCATCCAACAAAACACCCAGCCCTAAACGGAAATCCACTCACACACGCATTGGCTCTGCTTAATACAAAAGCCACCTGCAGAATCTGACTACGTTGCCAAACTATGTGGGGTTTGCTACTTATTATTGTGGAGTTATTATGTCCTTGCCACTACGGACAGCAAAAAGCTTCTAATGCTGTGTACCAGGATGCTCTTAAGGGAAAAGTCAACAATCCCCAAAATGTGGCTGAGAGCTCAAAAACGTCTGTTTCATGTGCTCCAATTTTCCAGTGCCAGGCACCAACACATCAGGCTACTGTCTGACCGGGTTTTCCCCCAGCCAAATAACCTTAATGGGAATACAAGAGATGTGGGGACTGTCAAGGTGACCCTCAAAGGGTAATGAGGCACAGAAAAGGGGATGTGGCTGTGGGAGAGTTGTGCTGTGGAACACAATGAGGTGAAAGATGGAAATGAGGAAATCACAAATTGGTGAGTTGGAAAAACGGAGCAAATGACCACAGTGAGAGGGATTAAGTAAGGAGAGAATATGTTAAACACAGCTCTGGGAGGATACAGGTGAAGGATGGAGACTCAAAGTGGGAGAATGGAGACTGGGAGAATGAGACAGGTGGGTACAGCGGTATGTGGTGGGCATGAAGTTATGGTGTGGGCAATGATGTGGGAGGTATTTGATACTACGAGGGAAATATCCCCACGGGTAAAATAACCACAGCCACGTGAAGTTACAAAACGCTACCAGCATGTGACCTGTGAAGAAAACATTTTAGCTACCTACAATCCACCTTTCTTCTCGGGTTATTTCTGTTCTTAAAGACTGCCTGGAAGTCTCACCTGGAATACAAGCTGCCTGAAGAATCATCAGCTGTATTTCTGAGAGGCGACAATGGTTACCTACAAACTCAGATGCTGGTTTTATTTAAAGGTCAGCACTGCAGCACTTCACAAGGAAGCACCAATGAACATACTTTAAACACCTACGGTATTTACTTGTGAGTGTAAATACTACAGTCTAGATAACACGGTCTAACTACAGTTAGATGGATGGGTACATGGTGACAGTATTGACATCGACACATTAGACAGTGAGTGCACGAGCGCAGAATTGGTTTGTACACACGTTTAGATTGGGTTGACAGACGCTGCTCGGGCAAAACAGGATGTCTTCTACAGCAGGGGGTACCTGTGCCTCAGAGCCGGGCTCCATGGCGGGGGGCCGGGGAGGGGACAAAGGCACTTTAAGCTTTCTCACCGCGGCTGTACTTGTCCCGGCCCCAGAGAGCCCCAGCCC
>NW_009937527.1:0-57449 GCF_000696875.1 Nestor notabilis
TATTTTATTTTATTTTTTATTTATTTTTGGCTTTAACAGCATAAACTGGAGCATTGTGTTACTAGCCCACAGAACAATCAATGCCTCTGAATTTATTTCAGGCTCTGGCCTAGAATTACATTTTATTTTTCAGAACACAAGCGTGCATAAGTAATGCCAAACAAAACAAGCTTTGCAATGGATGCTTGCTTTCCCCTCAGATGAATTCTATATCTCTGGCTTTAGACTACAGGCAACAGTTCTAGCTTGAGCTATACATTTTAGGATAATTATTCTTGACTCTGTTCAATCACCATTCCTTTAACAGCAGTGACCAGAGCATTTGCAGAAAAGAGATCAGCTCTAAAGTCCATGTTCTCACGAGAAAAAGCCTGGTGAGACCCTATGAGTACAACCAAGAGTTTAATTTCTAGTGTGTGTAGGTTTATTGCATTTAAAGACCAAGTAAATCTTGTCTACAAAACAGAAACTGTGTAAAACTGGAATATTTATTTGAGATTTATTTATGTGAAATTCATTTTCTGATCTCTGCACTTACCCTTCCTCTTCTTCATTAGTGTAATTCAAATGACGTTAGTTGGGCCCTATTTCTAAGACACAATGAAAATGACAGTCAGGCTTTTTCTATTTCTTTCACATGTGGATGAATCACTTTTACAATCAGAAAAAAATAAAAGGACAGCAAATCTTAATATTTTATCCAATCCATGCAATTTTTTCTGAAACAGGATCCTAAATATTTTATTTCTAGAAGATAAAAGTAAGTGAATTTACAGGCAAAGCTGAGGAGGAAAACAAAACAAAATAACAAGTAGAAATCCAAGGGAAGACAAGTCTGGTTATGCAAAATATAAGGAATTCATGAAGAGAAAACAGGTATTGGGACCAGCTACCAGTTGAAGCAGCCTCTAGGAAAATTAGTTTTCATTTGTATATGCATAACTGATAGATCTGAGAAAAGTTTGGTTGTTTAGATCCCAGTGGACAGATGTGGTTGTGGAATTGTTAGTTTTAATTTTTCCAGAGTGTTTCCAGATCTTCATGATTCTGTGCCCTGGCCAGCCCTACTTAAAATACATTTATGACTGTGAATTTAGTTTTCACATAACTTTGAAATAAATTGTATTGAAACATAGTGACATCATATTATATTATTGGAAGCATTTTCTAAATCATGCACTGAACTGTGTCATTCATGGGCTGCAAGTAAAGTGTATGTAAAACTGCACTGCAGATTTATGGTTGTATTTGATTTTTTAAAGACAATTTCTTTTGTCTTTAAAAGACAAAAACATTGTTAATTGCTGGTCTTCAGTCATCCATATGATGGGCTCTCAGAAATTTTAATCATGAAAACAAGTAAAATTATTCCTCTTCACTTCTCCCTTCAATATTTGAATACAAAATGTTACACAGTTTCATATCAATACATGATTATTCCTTTGTGACAGCCTGGCTGATCAATTATTTAAAAACATGCCTATAAAACTGTGATTTAATGATAGCATAGTTTCCTTATTTCCAGAAGGACAGTTGTCTTAGTGATGGAAGATTAAATAATAAGCAGTCTGTACTGTAAATAGACTATAGCCTTTGAATCTTTCACATAGCTGCTAGGATGTATATCACATCTTAAAAGATTGAAGGTCTGAACAGACATATTGTACCAAAGGGTTTAATTATGTGTTTGGCTTTTACAGATGATTCAATAATATATTCTAAAAGGTATTTTAGCAAGAAAAGCACTTAACAGTAGCTTCAATTGGTTTAGAATTGTAAAGATTTGATAGGTCATCTGTTGGTGACACCACAGATGAAAAAGAGCCACAGCATTTCAACTGTGGATTCTTGAACAGTAAAGCAAAGACACTTGTTTCAGATCCTGAAAGTCAGGCAAAGATGGAACTTGAATCTGAATCTCTCATGCCACAAGTTATGACGAGATACACAAGGCAGGAGTTTTCTCAACAATTGTGGCACAATTACACAGAATGGGCATGGTGTTTCACACACTATAGTTACTTTTGGCTCAAGCTTAGTACGGAATGCAGTGGACTATTGGGAGCTACAGCTGTGAATATCTTGTTAGGATACTCTACATGATGAAAATAAAAACATATGCTAAAAAAGAAAGTAACTAAAAAAACCCCAAGAATAAAAAACAACCAAACACAAAAAGCCACAAACAAACAAACAAAATAAAAAAAATAATAAAAAACAAACAAACAAAAAAAACATATGACCTGAAAAAATCTGAACTGACAATAAGAGTGCCAGCATGTTTGTTTCTATTTTAGACTAAACAGAACACCTCTAAGAGAATGTTTTTGTGGAATTCCAATCTCCAAAGCCCATGGCAGATGGGACACTATTACTTTAGCCTGCATCGCAAAAAGTCTGCTTTGAAGTGCCTCACTGAGTCTGGTGACTTACTGCATTACATTTAAGCTCTTCATTCTTGCTTTCCAAGCTCATCAAAATTCCAGTGTCACCTACAGCTCTGATTCAGTTTAATTTTACACCCACTCCTTTTCTGCCTTCATTTACTCTTAAATTTCACTGTTCATATCCCTTCTTTACTTAAACACTCAGCTTAGCTTATTTGTGAATCATTCCTCATAGGCTATGTGTACTCTGTTTTTTGTTTGTGTGTGCAGTTGAATTTATATGAATTCCACTGTACTGTACTGCTCTCTGGGTAGGGAATCTATCTTCTGGAAGCTGTAAAATGCAATGAACCCGTACAATTGTACAACCAGTGAGGACTAACACTAAAGAAATAAGGTAGGATAATTTTAAAATAACCTTGTGTTGGAACTAAAAGACTAATCTCCAAACTGTATGACTGATTAAAACAAGTTAATGGCACTCAACAGTAGGTTCATCTTAGTCTTCTTTTCCTCTTCAGGTTTCTAAGCATATTTGAGCTTGTATCCAGGCATTGCAGTCATTGCTGTTTGAGAAGGAGCAAAATGACTGTAGCAAGTGCTGAAGAAGGCAAATGTATGCCCTAGTGATACCAAGTAGGAAACTAAGCGGGCTTAGTTTTCACCTTTGTTTCAAGTGCTGGCTTACTTCTTTATGGTTAGGTAGAGACTTATTCCCTATTCATTTCTGCTTAAATCTCCTCAAGGGAGAACCGAGAATGTGCTGGGCTGGCAGGTATAAACCCCAAGCAGCTATGTCAGGAATACGATTTCTGCAATCCATTTGTTAAAGGCATCATGTTTTAGTCTCTGTAGTCAATTAACCTAACTGCTTGTCCTTAGTATAAACACTGTGACGTTCCCCGGACTTTTCATATCTAGAGACGATTTAAATTTGATTACTTTGTCCTTAGAAAGAGAAAGAGCAGCATAAAACATCCAGAGCTTTCTAACTATTTGTCATATCCCGAATTCACTAAATGAGCACACATCAGGTCTTTCCACTGGAATGAAAAGTAGAGAGGAGACAATATCCCTTTCATGAGAAGCAGGCTTTAAAACTCACATGTAAGTATACTGTTGACTGATCTGGAGCAATGAGATTAACCAACTGGGGCTGTTAGCTGCGTAGTTTATGCAACACATTTCCTTTTTTCTTTTTTCTTTTTCTTTTTCTTTCTTTTTCTTTTTCTTTCCTTTTCTTTTTCTTTTCTTTTCTTTTTCTTTTTCTTTTTCTTTTTCTTTTTCTTTTTCTTTTTTTTTCTTTTTCTTTTTTTTTTCTTTTCCTTTTCCTTTTTCTTTCTGTCTTTCTTTTTCTCTTTTTCATTGTTTCTTTTTCTTCTTTTTTTTTTCTTTTTTTCTTTTTCCTTTTTCTTTTTCCTATGTCGGAAAAACAAAACCAGACAAGCATTAGTTAATCTGCTTGAAGCTAACACTGAACGATTGTTCTCAAGTGCTCTCAACTGAGGAAAGTTTCAAACATGCTGAGTGTCAGTTCACCACCTGTTCATTTGTAGATTAGGAGGACTAACACCTTATTAGCAGGAGTGCATAGGTATAGAATGAGTCTGTATTTATCCTTTGTAAATCAGCTAAGAGTCCATTTAACTATTTAGAAACTGAGTAGGATGTGAACTACAGTTTGTGGACCATATTAAAATGATCCCTGGTTTTACTGTTTTCCATGTATAATTTAGCAGCCATCATGATGATATCTGAATTAAAATTTTGAAGGGATAATTAATTTTCTCTTCCTATAGCATGGATATTCTTCCACTTCCACCAAGAGTTCATGCATACTATTTTTGGCAGTTTATGTTTAGGGTTTATTTATCAAAATAATTCAAAGTTGAGAGAAAATATGTCTTTCACTGCAATTTTAGCTGTTGTGCCTATGATTCTGGTCCCAACATGACAGCAGGGAAAAGTGTCAATTGCAAACTAAGTCCTACGAGATAAGGAGCTGATGCTTATAGCTAGGTATTATTTTTTTTATTTTTTTTTTTCCCCCAAAACATGAGTAAGATCTGGGGAGGGGGGAAAAAAGTCTTACAAGGTACATACTTCAGTTTTATACTTCAATTTTATACTTCAGTTTTACACTTCAGTTTTATACACAGTGGTGATCAGATAAACACACAGCTTGCCCCTGAGCTCAGCTGCATACGTCACTGGGGTGCTAAGACATCTCCCAGAGTGGATGAAAGCCACAGGCTGTGAGATGGAGCAGACCTCTCCTCTGCCTATGACTGAGGAAGGCTAAGGCTGCAGCAACCACATTCACAGCTGCAACCAAACAGCCGCCACAGCCAGGGACCCAGTTTGGTGGTAACTGGTACAAACTACTAGCAGTGAATCAATGACCTGCAGACAGGTAATTTCCAAGCTTCTCATCCTTCGGAGGTGCCTTGCTGTGTTTTTTTAAACAAACATGTCTGGTCACGATGTGTCAGACACATATAACCAGATACTATTAAAATACTGAACTGATTACTAGTTGTCTACTTTGATACTGATGCGCTTTACATTGTTGTGACAAGTGCCAAAGATCTTTCTATGAAAGACCATAAAAGTAGCAGATTTTGCCTGCCCAACTAGAGTAGCAGAAGGATTTCTCCCTCAACTTATTCAGCACTAACTGCTTGAGAAGGCTCAGCAGGCTAGGGAGAGAATACCTTAATACAGCACTCTTACACATTTTGGAACTGATGAAGCCCAACTTCCCCATGTGTTAAACAAGCTGACAGCTGTCAGCAGCAGAGCTGACAAGTCAGTTTTGAATAAAAGAGAAAGATAGGTAACAAGGGATCAGGTGGAAATAGGAGTTTGGAAAGCATTAACAAAATTATTTGTTCCATGAAAAACATGCTGCACCAAACTGACACTGCTGTCCTTTAGGCTGAATGGATGTGTGTACTTCCAGCAAGAAAAAAATAAGGTTTCCTCAGCCCATCGTCCAGATCTAAGAGAATATTGTCTCTCAACTTTAGATATTTATCTCAAGTGGCAGTTTGGGTGACCTGGTAAAGCAGGACTTGATTTCCTTATGATCAGCATTTTGGAAGCCCCAGGTTTCATTTTCTAAGGAAAGACAAAAGAGATTGGACTTCTGGGGCTCTGTTACACTTAAAAATAGGCTTTTGCTTCATAAGTGTCATAAACATTTGTGGTGCTTCCACATTCCTGGTTCTGTGAGCCTCACATTATGTTTCTTTTTTAATTTACTCTCAGATGAAGAGTTGCAGCTGTGGTTCAGAATCACTCTTTCAGCACCACGGGCTAAATACCTACAAAGACAGTGCAGGAATTCCTAATGGCTCTTCAAGTGTGAGAAGCTGTCCGATGGGATGAAGTCAGACTGTCATAAATAGATGCTGAGTGCTGTAATGTGACAGATCAGGTCAAACATTTTCATTCTGTCAGTTTGAATGATATTGCAGACCCAAAGGCTTCCGACTGGCTGAGTTTTAATCACTGAGGTAATTTTCCATGTGTGTTTCTTTGCAACACTGCATTGGAAAATCCATGGCACTGAACACAAGCTGTTACCAATTCCATTTATGAGAAAAACTTCTGCCTAATTTAAGTGCATAGTGGCTTATTAGAGACATGAGATGAAAGTTTGACTTCAGACTCATGCCATGTGCTGAAATCACTAAGCCTTGGGAATTAGACAAATTCAGCAGCATTTAAGGACCCCACTTGTGGCTGACACTTGAATGGAACATACAAGCAGAGCTATAGTCCATGAATTTTGGATATAGCAAGGAGGATTGTGGAAGTTTCCTTGCTATGAGGATGTAGGGTGCTCAGTGACTGCACTACTGTACTAGTCATCTCACTGTGGAGGAGAACTAATAAGAGCACAGCGTTACAAAAATACAAATGTGAAGTATCTAAGTACACTCCTGAGTCTGAAGTCTGTGATACTTTATGGACCATAGCAGGATCAATCTTCTAATGCTAACTGAAAACTACATTTAAATGAGTAGGAGTTATTCTTTGAAAAGTCTTCTTTTCAGATTGCTAAAATTCATTGTTTTGAGTGGTCTTAATAGAAAGTCAGAAAATAGTTCGGTTGCTATATTAACATTATGACTCAGTACATTACACTGATAGGAATAAGAGAAGGAAGTACTTTGACACATGATATGGAATTGCACTAAGAAGAACAAGAGATCAATGGACTCAGAAGACATGGACTTACTTCTTTGCTTAAAAACTTTGTGAGATCTGAAGAGGAAAAATGTTTCAGTTGTTATTCTTTACTGACACCCTTGTCTATTTTATTTTGAAAAAGGGTCTTGTGAGAACAGATCTGTAGCTTCTGACTATGTTTGCAAACAATCTTTTTTTTGCTAGACAGAGAAGGCAATGTTACAGAATGGTGAATAGTCAAACAGACTGAGGACCAGGGTCAAATAATCTAAGGTTCACTGAAGTCTCTACACTCTCGTGTCAGCAAAGATTTTGGGAAGGTATACTTGTGTCTCAGTGCACAAATGTAGGCCAGATGACCATATTAAAACAGATCAGTGGTTTACAGCTGGGTCTCATGTCTTATTACTAAATTCTACTCAGCATTATTCCACAAACTCAAGTGGATTCGACAAGTATTGACTTTTTTTTTCAAGCCTTTGGAACTCATGGTAAAATTAAAGTTTATGCAATTTTGATGGCTGGTAAGTGGTCCATGAAATGTCAGTGAATTGCAGGCCACCATAAACTGTTTTTAAGACTTATTTTCATTCTAATTTGCATCAATTGCTGTGAGCAGTGAGGCTGCTATTATCAGGCTAATACAAGACCAGTGTTCTCAAAATCTGACAGGTTGATTTCTACCTTAAAAACAATCAGCAGTTTTTCTTTTGTTTGTCCTTTTCTGTCTTTTCTCATGGTGGACACTAAGCTTTCTCAGAGCTCTTGATTCCAATCTCCTAACTTCAATGTAAGAATAAGTGTTAAGCATTGACTGGGACCAATAAGTTAAAATAACAGAAAATTATCTTCTCCATGGTTTACACACCCTGAAATTCTCTGTGAGTGGACAGGTAACCAGATTTCTCATGTGTCCAGTGACCCTCCAGGATAAATAGCTTCAGTTAGAATACTGGATCATTTTTAACATCAGGTGAAAGTTTTCCCTTTTCTAATTACAAGGGTATAAGTGATGTTTACCATTTGCTGTCATCCAATATTAGGTAAACAGTTTAAAATATACATCTCAATAAGTTTACAAAGTACTTTTTCTTGTTTGGCAACATGGATTGAGCATATAGGGCTGTCAGCTAGCTGTATAGCAGTCAGACTAAAAGGAAGCTGTGGAAATCGTTACATTCAGCTGTGGTGAAGCTGTGCCTTGGCAATTTAAAAAAAAATTAAAAAAAAGGAAAAAATATCATAACCACAGAAAATCCACACTGTGGGACATGGGCCAATGTTAGAAATATAGACAGAAGTCAGAGCAGGGAAAAGACACACTAGTGGCGAGGAAATTAAATGTCTGGAACAAGGCACCTCAGCCAAAGGAGGGGATTTGCTAATGGTTATATGGAGACCTTCAGGCTGAAGTCTTCAAAAGAGATGTTCAGCAGAGAACTGACTGCCCACCTCCCTGCCTTCCACCCAGGCAATATCTGGGCTTCTTTTGTAAGAGAAATGAAGTGTTCACTGATAGTCTAGAGAATATTTTTCCAGACAGTTGGAAATACCAGGTGCAGTCCCTGAGTGGTTCTATGAACTGTCAGCAAAAAGGCTCCTTCTGACCTGCAGACCTGTGCTTACACTGCAAGTGAACCTATGGTCTTTTTACCTTTATTCCATCTCATTCCATTGAATTAATATTAGAGCCATCTAAACTCTGGCTGTTCTTGAAAGTCATACACAGGAATGTTCCTTCAAAGAACTCCCAAAGCAGCTGGAGAAGGAGTGGGTATGATTTCTGAAGCGCTCTCTGCTTTCTACCCTGGGACATGCAGTTTTTTGTGAGATTTTCTCCCTGATTTTCCTAAGGTGTTTTTTTGTTTGTTTGTTTTTTATTGTTAGTCATACTTTAGATTTCTTTTTTCCTTTTTTCTCTTTTAGATAAACAATTTGACAGTTCATTAAAAGAATACAGAAATGCCCTCATATCTCTTAAGAATTTGCCTTCTTCTTAGAAGTAATCTTTGGATATCAAAGAGCTCTGTTTAAAAGCAAAATAGGATTTTATTTGGCTTGGGTTTATGCCTTATACACTCAAGTGCATGGTGCAGTACCTTTACTAAGGGTTCCTTCAAACATTTGTAAATGTAATGAGAAAAATATGGGGATTAAAAAGAAAAAGGCACAACCAAACTTGGAGAATATTGTTCAAATGTCAGTTGACTAACGTTTTCCTTTTGCTTTTGTCACAAAGAGGAAGAAAGAAAAAATGAATACCACTGACAATCTGGACCAAATGTTCAAATACTCTCTGAAAAGCCCAGCACAATTCTTTTATGATGCTTTTACTTCTGTATTCTTCTGTCATTTAAGGTATCTGCAGGCATCATATAAGCCCTAGGACCCCTTCATTTCTTGTTCCAGTGTTATTGTATTCTCTAATTCACCAGTATTAATACCCTGGAACTGAAAGTGAGCAGAGACACACATTTGATGCTTTAGAAATAATGCAATGTCATTTTCATTACAGAACAATGTGGCATTTAACGATTTAATGGGACTATGCAAAGTTTATTTGCATTATTAATTCTACTATAATGATTTTTCCTGGCAGTCAAAGCTGCCAAAAATATCACCAAATGTTAATTCAGATGAACTTTAAAGGCAACCACATAGAGAGTGACCTGAAATCAAAGCTTTTGGTCCTAGCCTTCAAAAGAGGCTACCCTGGAGGGCATCATTAGAATCCTCTTTCAACCTCACAGGCTTTAAATCTGAGAAGAGGACATGGTGAAAAAGACCCCACACACTGAGCAGGAGCTGTGTCATTCTCAGAAGCAAAAATTAGAGCACTGTAATTAGATGGCAGAGGGAAAAACACCCCTGGATTTACATATCATAAACACGGCTAATTAAAGATCAGAAAACGATACATGAAAATATTCTGGGGAAATAGTAAAGATTCTATTTCCCATTGATGGTAATTTTCATAATTTTTACTCATCTTTCTGTGTTGGCTCTACTGAGCATTAGCAATTCAAACTGTGTTGATCCTTTGGTTGTTTGGATGAAGGTTGTCAGAATTTTTTACTACTGAGCTTTACATCCGTAATGGTTTCTCATATAAGAAATACAAATAAGCTTATTGGCTTGTATATGTTGACTGTGGCTGAAAGAAATAAACAAGTGACTATAGGCCCCTGTTTTACCTGGCTCTCCAAACACACTCCAGAGGAGGGGTTTAGACCAGGGGCTATTATTTAGTTTACACAGTGCCTGCTTTAGAATTCAAGGATTTTTTAACTTCCCTCCCCCGCCCCCCACCCAGATAGCAGTTTATTGAATGAAAAAAAGCTCATTTAAAAAAAAAAAAAAAGAAAAGAAGAAATTGTTAAAATTCTGAGAGTGATTTTTTTTTTTTTGTAATGTGGAAATTTCTTTCCTTTATTTTATAAACATTTTGAACGTTTTGCTGGTACAATTATTTCACATTCAGTCTTTGCTAATGAAATTTTAGTCCCTATCAAGTTAAAAAAAAATACTGTCCTTGAATGAAAGACAGATAAGTTTAAGTATTACAAGAAGAGGAAAAATAGGAGAAAAGAGAAGGAAAGGAGAATGTTTTCTGTTTGCAAATTAAGGTTTTGTTGAAAGAGAATAAACACACAGTTTTACTCTGCCAGTAAGCAGCAAAAAAAGAAAAAAATGCTGCTATAGTTCCATTCCAATCCCATTTGTGATCCCTGGGCTCTGTAAGACAGATGAAACAAACCAGCATTTAAATAATGTGAGGATGCCAATCAGCGTTCAATAAACCACAGTGTAACCAACCTTCAACTCTGTGGAATAATAGTCTTCTCTTTTCAGTACAATAGACAGAAAACACACAAACAAATTTGCTATTAGTTTCTTTTATTCTTGCAACTTAGAAAACAATTAGTACAAGCCCTACATAAAAACAAAACAAAATCAATCCAAACAAACTAGCCAAGCAAAACAAGACAGAATTTGACATCTCCTTAGCACCTGGAAACTAAGTATTAAGAACATGAATCTGAAAACAAAATGCCAGCATTATTATTGAAACAGGACCAAAAAGAGAAGAGTGAAGGTGTGTATAAAAGTGAAAAAGAAAAGTACCCACTGCAGACATCCATGTTCTTCATTATTTTATTTTTTTAAAAGCAATCTCCCAATACCTTGGTTGGAAGGTTAATTAACCTAACAGCAGGATTCAAGATAAAATCAGCTTTTTACCCACTGTAATCATTAGGATCACAGTTTTTTCAAGTCTTATGGAAAGTAACCCACGCAACTTAATTCAGTTCATCTGTGCACAGGCATAATGACAGAGTCTTTAATTACATGCTCGAATAGTATTTTTCCAACTGGATCCCTGGTGGATGAATGGCTTTTGGAGAAGGAAAGGAAGAACTTCTTGGCATCAGGGCCTCTACCCTGCTGGCTGCAATAAGGAAGACACAGCAAATGCAGCAGAGGACATCAGGAAATTGCGATTTTGTGAATGGGGCGTAGGGTTCTCTCCTTGTCCCCTGCTCATGTGGCAGCAGCAACTGCCTTCAGCCAATTTGTCCCTAGGTGGCTGTAATTCTCTTCTGCACCTTTATATGTATCCACCTAAAATTGTCAGTTGTCCTAGGACATTTCTGTGAGCTAAACCCCTAGAATTAAGATGTATTTCATTGGTCTAGCTACTGAGGTAAGAAATATGTTATGTGCAAGAGGCATGAGTCCCTTCTGGTCAGCAACTAAGTACTCACACCTTCAGTACTCTGTACTGAGAAGTTAGTGGGTTTGCAGAGAGTGGAAATCAGAATTTGCAACTAAAAATGGGATTGTGAATATTTATAAAAATATGCTTTACTGTGATGAAGGTTTGAAATGGATTACTACTTTTCTGTGGTACTTACAACAGATATTCAAGATCTGATTCCTAATCATGTCACTCCTGTTTTGTGCCAGTGAGACAGCTGCAATCAACAGTCTTAAATAAATTTGTAGTGATGTGAATGGAGATCAGGCCCAGTCCCAATGTGTGAGTCTCAGTATGTGCAGTTAACCATCCTGCTACAATAGTTTGCCCTTGGATCTAACACTGCTAATATATCAAAGCTGTGTAATTTAGATGAGCAATTTTTTTGCTTAGAAGAATCTGATTTTACTATGGAGACTAAGGATTACTGGGAACAGTTATCAAAAGACAGAACAAGGAGTCAGATGGGTTTCCAGGCTCAAGATAGTCACTAAAGTCCAAAGAGTGATTTGTTTCAACTATTTTAGACACTCCTCTTGAGAAGGGATGTATTAAGATCTGTAAATGCAAGTCTCTATGCCCTAGCTATAGCTGGGCCTGGATGACTAGATTGTGTTATTATCACCTATGTTTTTATAGCTGAATTTAGATTAAATGATGCCTAAGTGCATACATTCTCAGTGTACTGTAGTGCTTAGACACCACAAAGCCTCCCAAAGAATGTCACCTTCAAAAAAATTAGACTCACTGATTTTCCAAAATAGTTAGAATACAAGTACTGGAAAGCACATAAAGCAAAACTAGCAGAAACTATGGAAAATCCATAATTGGTTTTCCATACTATGTTTTGTAATTAGCAACTTTTTCTCCACAGGGCTGCTTCCAAAGGAACAGTGTTGTCTTTTATAGCTGGAAACACTGCAAAAAATATCATTTTGATTTTGGGAAAAAAAAAATTGAAAGATAAAAAGAAACCATGAATAAGTCACAGGTCTATTTAACTAAATATTTTTGTTACTGATTTCTGAGAAATTATTGCTTTGAATTAAAAAAAAAAAAAGAGGACATAAGAAATTGAGCAAGCATGGAGAAGCTTTGAGTATTTTAGAAAACAAAAATCCTCCATGTGCAGAAAAACTTCAACATGCCATATAAAATTCACTGCTATTTTTATTTCCAGAATGTCAAATGCTTATAACAAGTCTATTGAAATCACTTTATTCCCCATTAATTGGAGAATTAAATTAAACAAAGCTAAAAATGCAAATTAACTTACTTCTGTGAGGACACTTCTACCACTGAGAAAGCTTCCTAATTCACAGAAGTAATGAAAACTAACCCATAGAGTACAGAAATTAAAATCTTCCATGGCAATGCTTTACCTCTTGGAAACAAATTTAAAGCTAATGAACAAAGCCCCTAGCTACCATTGCATTTGTGTCTCAGTTAACAAAGTGCGTAACGCAGACATCCTCAGCTGCTTTGTTTCTGGGCACACCAACAGACAAATTAAAAGGCAGATTATCAGTAGATGGGACTTGGTATACCTCCACTAAGATCAGTGGTGTTTCTTAAACTCACCAGCAGAAATACTGGCTTGGAGGTAACAGCTTTTCTAACCTGCAGGCAAAAGCTTTTGTGAAATAGTATGAACCCTTTTAACAACCCAGTGACTTATATGCTTATTATGCTCTGCAGTGGTATTAACCTCTGAAAGATGTTATAATGTGACCCATAATTAGAACGTGACATATAAAGTGAACTGTAATAGGACTGAAGTACAGTTCCCTGACATCTTGCTTCTAAAAACTTCAACAGAACAATCAAGTGCCAACTTGCCTTGCTCCTTCTCATGTAATTGAAACTTACAGAGGTGGTGTTTGCTGACAGTAAAACTCCTTTTTGTGCAACCAAGCACAAAATCAGCATATAACAGACCTGTGTTTGCCAAATTTTGAAGACTAAAGTGAGCTTATTGTGGCATGGTGGCTTATACTCAGCCCTTGCACTGGAGCAAGTTGCCTGGATAGACTCTGACATATTTTCCCCACATTTTTACTTCACTGTAATTTGCTAGGTGTTTTGGCAGTCAAAGCTGAAACATAAAGATCAAAGATTACTTTTGTATCCTGACACAAATTATAAGTTACAACAGTGCTTTAGTTTTGTACAGAAATGGTTCGTACCTGTTTGAAATGTACAAAAATGAGTTAAAAAAGGAAGAATTTATGATTCTGATCATTTAATCAACTGAGCTACTGCTATGGTCTAAGCCCTGCTGATAACTCAGAACCATGCAGCCGCTCACTCACTGCCCCTCTTCTTCCTCCCCCCACTCCCAGAGGGGTGGGGAGGAAAATCAAAAGAACGTAACTGCCATGGGTTGAGATAAGAAGAGTCCAGTAACTGAGGTACAATACAAAACTATTACTGCTACCACCAACAATAGTAATAATGATAAGGGAAATAACAAGGGGAGAGAATACAACTGCTCACCACCCACCAACCAATACCCAGATAGACCCAAGCAGCAATTTGCGCCTTCTGGATAACTCCCCCCAGTTTATATATTGGGCATGACATGCTGTGGTATGGAATACCCCGTTGTCTAGTTTCAGTCAGGTGTCCTGCCTCTGCTTCCTCCTGGCTTTAATTAGGTGTGTCTGCTGACAAATTAGATGCCTTCTCTCTTTGCTAAGTCATTAGGGAAGTAGTGAATATTGTCAATGGAATCTAAAACACAATTCAGCTCATGCTAAGGCAGGTATTTGGTCTTCTATGTTACGATCAGTGCAGCCAAGACTACCACCAACCCTCACACCTTAGATCAGTTCTTCCTTATTTAAGAGCATCAGGTCCAGTGAAGATTGTCCTTATTCATTACCTGCATCACAAATTGTCCTTAACACACTCTAAAAATCTTCTGGAGAACAGCCCTGGCCCTCTTGCCTTTCCCTCTACCCTGCAGAGCCCTTTAGTCAGTCATGATTCGTTCAAGGTTTCTTTCACCAGTGTCATCAATGATGAGAGTTCATGGTCTGGACAAGCCCTCAGCAACTTCTCCGCAAGATCCCGGATCTGGATCTCAGGCAAGCAACAATCCTTGGGCAATAGCAGTTCTGTTCTGGCTAGTGGCTAGGTGCATCTGCACACACTGGCTCTTACCCACAAATTAGATCAGCCTCCCAGATGTCTTCCCAATCAAAACTTCTCCCTCCTCTCCTGCTGCCAGTTCCCACTCTCCTTCCATGACTGCACATCTGTCAGAAGATCACAAACTCCCAGCTAGCTGCCATCCTCATGGGGGCCCCATTGGCTGCCCTCAGCTACGGTTGGTGCAGGGGACCAGGTCCTGTGGTATGTCCCCATTATTGTGCTGACTTTTATGATCTCATGCAGTTTCACGCAGAGCCCGAGGGCTCACAGAATGCCCTGCTCCAGGCCAATGGCCACATCAACTCTTTGATTCCCCCCTTGCACTCCCTGTTGCCCTGGTTAGAAGGCAGGAGGCTGAGCACAAGCCCACTCTAACCTCACCTAGATTACCTGCTTGTCAGGCAAGTGTTTGTGTTATTTCTCATTTCTCAGCTACTGTGGGCACACTAGCTGTGCACCCACTGAAGTCTGCCGTGAGTTGCTTCTTCCTGCACTGTCCTCTTACATATGAACAATTTAGCTGTGCTCACACATAGTCAAGAAATCGTTTTCCTGAAGGTCATCCTTCTAAATAATAAAGGATAAGGATGTGTGCTGTGGCCAAGGAGAGGGAATGATGGTTGAGCCACACTTATTATTTTCTTTATGTTAGAAAGGTGAGAAAAAATTGGTGGTCTAGTTTTCATCTGTGGTGTTTTTGCATGGTAGCCATGGCACCTGGAGATTTGGTTAAGTGCTTCTTCTCTGTATTGTGCAAAGAAGCAAATAAATAAATGTTGCTGCCATCTTCCACTGAGTGCTCCATGGGACTAATAGAGACACAGATACACTTGCTGACAAGAAGACTTCCTGCTCTGTTTGGTCCTGGTGCTTTTGTTGTTGTTTCTTTATTCCCTGAATAGCAACCAGTGAACCTCAGAAGTGAAAAACAGGCATATTTATGCTATTTCAGTTACAGCAGAATAAATAACTAATTGTGACTACTGCCAGTTTGTGTCACATTACCATGTAAATCACCCTACACCTGAGCTCAGAATTGCCCCGGAGCCCTCAGCCTGGGAGTGAGAAGAGATAAAATGAACATTCAGTAAAAGAAAACAAAAAAGTCACCCTGTCACAATCCATCACTCTTTCTTATGCAGCTCAGTGCTGTACTGTTTTAGTATATGTGTCTCTGAACAGGAATAGTAACCTTTGGGAAATGTGGTACAATGACGGCTTCGTATGTTTCGTATTTCCGTGGAAGGGTATGAAAAATTAGAGACTGTGCATGCCTGCTCTCCAGGCTGTGCTGGAAGATATCCACTTCATTTCTTCAGCATAACAATCGAACCAAATGAGCATGATTGCAGTAATCAAGACATTAACATGATATAAGCGAAGCAAAGTTTACAGGGAAAGGAAATATCCACTGCCTGAGAGGCTCAGACAATACTTCTTAATGAATAACTCATATGAGATATTTTACCACTTCTTCTTCTTTGTGAATCATCCCTGAATAGATTTAAGTTTTTTCTAGTGCATTATCTAACTAAGAGTACTAATCTTAGCACTGTGTCTTTATAATTCCTGTTCTGCACCTGATTCACAATCAGTTGATTATGACTATCTGTTATTCTGTATTTCAATTACTCAGGCAAATTTGCATTCCTAAAATATTGATGATATTGCAATTGATGTCATTGCAATTTTAATCTTTATTCTCTACAGATATTCTCTAAGATTTGTGTGCAACTACATCACTGATTTTTTTTTCAAAAAGAAATACGTTTAGTAAAATATTAATGTGAAAAAACCAAAAGTAAACCCAACAAAAACAAACAAACAAACAAATAAACAAAAAAACCCCCAAAACAACAGAAGATGCACCTTCACTAAAAATTCATGGCATAGGCTTTGCTGAATACAGAACAGTATTTTAAATGAAGATTCAAGTTACAGGGATTAAAAGTTTGGAAATGCCGGATTATTGGTTATCTGAGAATTATACTTCTACCCTTCTATTGTGCCTTTCCTGAAACCCTTTTTTGTTTATTTTGATAGTTTGGTATGGTTTGGATTTTTTTTATCATTATTATCTTTTTTCCTGCATTTTTCTTATTTTTGTTTTCCTAGCACAAGCAATATTTATTACATTTGAAAAGAATTAGACAATTGACCAAGTTGCAATCTTTTAATTTTGCACATTTTTGACTTATGGCTACCAAAATTTTGCAGTCATCAGGGAAAAAAAAAATTACTCAAAAATTATTAGATTTAGAAATATTGTGATGCAGATATAATTATGAACAGAACTGTTAATTAAAACTAATAGTTTAATTGCTGAAAAAAAATGTAGCAAGGATGTCTGTAGACTCATTTTCTCTAGAAATATTTGTAAAATATGACTATGAAAGAAGATGAAGAATAGAGGATCTTAGAAAAGAATAAGATTTAATCTAACAAAGTTCAGAAATGAATGGAACTTTTGGCAATTCAACTGCAATAACTGTTGTACAGGAGGTTTCCAAGAATATTTCATCCAGGATGTTTTTCACCAGATTTTCCAACTATATGTATAAAATATGCATTTCCATGTGTAAATGGGATTTGCAGAACAAGTATTAGCTCACAGAAAATTGTAACCTCATGTGTCTATTGTGTCATTGAGCAATCTACTGTAAACTTTAAACTTCTACATGGAATTGCCTTTTTTTTTTCTTTTTGTGTACTATACAAAAATGTTCATTTTAGATGTCTGTGGGAAAACTTCTCCCTGCATATGTTTTGGAAGGGATCAAATCATAGCTTTGTTAACTACATACCTTTTTCAATCAACTACTTGCAAAAAAATAGAAGATAACTTTATATGCCTGTGCTTCTAAAAAAAGGCTGTCAGCTGCAGTCATCAAAAAAGAAAGCAAAAAACATAGGAATACAAGAGCAGTAAATGTGTTATGTTGTCATGACAACTACCATTTGTAGTCTGGAGAGTAGACAGAGAAAACATGCACACACAGAGGAATAAGAGAGAAAACTTTATAAGATGTCCAGGCCAAAATTAGAATTAAGACAAACTGTCTTAAATATGGCAAGATGAAAATATATTTTTGTATTCATTGATTGATATTGAAAAATGCTAAGAAGCATGTAAGTACAAAGGAAAAATCATTGTCCTGAAATGTTAAGTACTTGTGGAATGCGTGAAAGGAAAGACAACTGTGTTATTAAGAAGGAAACCTGAATACAAGTTTCCGTCATTCTAGTTTTATTGAAAGAAAAGGATTTTCTGTGCTATTTAAGCATAATTAAGTCATAGACACAGTGATGACATCTTTATCTAACAAATTATTTGCTAAGACAACCTTTCTTGCTTTTCCATAACTTGATTTTATTATGAGTACAGTTTGTGACATAAACAGGGACTGATTTAATATCCAGGAAAGGAAACGGTTTTCATGGCTGTGGTTTATCCTCTGACTAATTTCACTTAGGTACACTAAGAAGGACTTAAAGCTTTTGGCACCACAGTTCTGAAAGTCACAATACTGCATCAGATTAAACAATATCCTATTGATCACATCTAATGCCATGAAAGAAACTGGGAAAGTGTAGATAAAATCTGAGATACCAGGAGTTTTTCCCCTCAATCACGGAGTATAGTTAAATTATTCACAGCTGATAAGCTTGGAATTGTAAAGCTCAAGCAACAGAAGCAGAGACAAAGATCAAGAATTGAATATATGTCAGACAAGCCATATGACAATAATATATGCCACAATCAACATTGCAGCTTTGTGATTTGGTGACATTTATGCATGTAAACGTGCAAAAGTAATTAGAAATCATAAAACAAAATTATCCAGAGTAAGACATCCATCAAAATATTTTAAAAGTGACTTGTGTGTGTTGCCTTATTGCTGAGACAGAACATCTTGCAAGAGATGTAAATTGAATGCACATTACTATGTGAACTTAGTTTTCTCTCACTCACAAAAATTATATTAATAAAGTCTTTATTTTGTTTGTGTAATTCACATAGTTTACATGAAATTTCACGTTTCTTCAAAATTTTCCTCAAACCATTCTCTGTGCTGAAGCTAGCCATACTGATGGAGAAGGGTAGGGTTATGAGTAATTAAGCAGAGGACCTTTGGGAGCAGGAGGAATCTGCAAAATCACTGAAACTTGTTCTAGGATCCAGAAGACAGTTAGAGCTTTGATAATAATAAAAGATTCATAAACAGCAAGGTCTATAAAATACTTTGAAGATATTTCCAATATGAAAGGAAGAAAAAATAAAAACAGGTTCATTACTTAATATTATTAACAGGAAACTAAGTAACAAGTGATGCAAGCTTGTGTTCTCAGTGAACTTCCTGATTCAATTTTTACACAAAGACATTCAGATGCAGCCAGATGCTTAACACAGTTATATTAATAGTGCACAGGTGTGTAGATCAGAGTAGGAGAAAAAACCAGGTAATTTCAGTGTATTAAGGAATTTATGGTACGGAGTATTCTAGTGTTCAGGGCCTGATGAATATAATTGAGAGGGCTATTTAAAACAAGTTTTTAACTTAGCATTGTATTGTTGATGTTGTTATTGAAAGAGAGGGAGGGACAGGAGACTGGAAGAAGTATCATTTATTTTAAAAAAAGATAAAAGTCTGAGAATTAATAGAATTCAGATTGACTTTATTAACAGGAAATAGGCTTAAATGCTTAAATAACAATAATATATAAGCATGTAGGAGAAAGTAATTAAAAGAGAAAACAATGTGAGAAGTAACTTCTCCAAGCAAATTAAGCCTTAATTTTATCATGGCTACTATTACAAACATAAAGAAAGATGCAGTATTGTATTTAATTTAGTAAGACTTCTGATATTAACTCGCAGAATTAAGGAATAGAATTTGGGTAAGTAAATGTATTTTGGGCAAAATTGCCATAAAACAGGCACATACTTTGTTGAAAAATTCTTTTTAGATCTAACTGTAAGGGTTTCTGTCAAAAATGAAGGCAAATAAATTCATAGTCTCCTCTATGCCCAAGTTCGTGCCATTATTACACTTAATGATTGAGATGATGAAAAGGATAATACACTCCTAAAATACACAGAGGACTCCAAAGAAGAACAGGCTAAAAACATTTCAGAAGACAGGATCGCATTCTAAAATAATCTCAGTAAGTTGAAGAAATAGTCTAAAACCAAGGAGAGAAAATTAGATAAAGGCAAGGGTAAAGTCTGTAAGGACAAACAAAACACATTATTACAAAAGAGAGAACTTGGAACTCATTTGGTAGTATTGCAGAAAAAGTCCAGTGAATTATAATAAATTGCAAACCTAACATGAATAACCAGCATGAAACAGTTAAAAGAACTGCCAAGTCTCATTCTGGGATACGTTACATGGAGCACAATTTACAAGGCACAGAAGATAACTTTTTCATTAAACTCGCATGAGGAATAGAGTAATGTCTGGTTTGAAAACAGCTTCAGGAATCATTTTGAAAAACCAGAAAGTCAAAAAGCAGAATCAGTGGATTAATTTGAAGTTTGAAGGAGTGATATTTTAATGGTCTGGTTTAAGGCCAGAAAAAGGAAGATTAAAACCAGTATCTGTGTATAACCCATTTTCCAATGTGGCTAGTGAACAAAGGGAAGAACAAACTGGCTGAATTTTCAGAAACATTTTAAATCAGAAAGTAGAAAATATATTTCTGTCAGCACATTTATGTTCTGGAAAAACTGAGTTTGAGAGAGGGGCTCTGGAATCTCGTTGTTTACAGAACTGCTACTACAAATAACAACAATAAGAATAATACATCACAGGTCAAGACAAGCATGTTGCTGTGAGCCTGCCATGCACATCAGAGCTGAGAGAAGATCCTGGATGGTCCTCCCCAAGTAGTGGACCTCCGACTCCAGGTTAACCAAGACTTTTCTCTGTTTCAGTAACAGCAGTTAACAGGAATAATCTGATTCTTAGATGCATGACTGGGGGCCTCCCACCAGAGGGTAGGAAATAATAGTTCTCCATGTCATTGTCATGGCACTGGGCACACACAGGATGTCAGTTTCTCATTAGTGTAGATATTTCCACATGGAAATTTCTGAAAAAAGTAAAGTAAAAATTAGTCAGGGGTTCAGACTTATTGGTGTACTGGAATAGATTATAGATCTAATTCATGAAGATACTTAAGCATTATGTTACTTGTACGTTTGAGTCATCTCTCAGATTGAGTATGTTTTATTATAACTACATGTGTAAAATACAATGACTTCCATTGGTACCTCCCAAAATTCACGGTAGAACTCTCTTACATTTTGTATGCAAAATCAGAAGAGGCAGAACTTCAGAAAACACATTTCAAGAGATTACCATTGCCAGAGAGCTGTATTAGATTGCCAGAAGTGTCTCTATCTACATCTCAGACTTTGCCTATGCCCACATACAGTGTTCACTTTAATCCTACAGTCTTTGTCGATCACTTACTTTAATAAGACCATTGTCATGCTGCACCTTTCCCTATTCTTGTTTGTACAGGTATGTATATGTCTGTACCTACCAGCTCCACTTTCCCGCACCCCAATTCTATACACACATCTTCCTTCCTACTTAAATTCAAAAACTTTTGACTCTAATGTAATAAACCCCCCAATGATTTCTTCATACAATATAATGACAAATTTTTAAAACTCTGGGAAAGAACCAAATTGTTCTCAAACGTTAGGAATAAATTCTTTACTGTGAGGGTGGTGAGACACTGGAACACGTTGCCTAGAGAAGTTGTGCCTGCCACATCCCTTGAAGTGCTTGAGGCCAGGTTGGAGGGGGCTTTAAGAAACCTGGTCTAGTGGAAGGTGTCTTTGCCCATAGCAGGAGGGTTGGAGCTAGGTGATCTTTAAGGTCCCTTCCAACCCAAACCTTTCCATGATTCTGTGATTCCAAGTTAAACACTTTTGCTTCTCCCAGCTACTGGTTTTCATGTCTCCCTGCTTTCATTCCTGCTTAATCATTTGACAGCTTTGATTTTGTAGGTTTTATGTCTTCTTTGAAACAGTGTAAAGACAACACCCATGGAGTCTGTATTCTGCAGAGAGGAGGCCATGTGAAATCCCTAAAAAATAACACAGCGTGATGATATTGAATGTGGTGTGATGAATCAAAGCATGAATCTGCTTCAAGAATCAGAAAGGTTTGCTTATATATGTGAATGCAAAATTAAATTCTAACTTCAAGATATAACCTGTGACATCAATGATAATTATATTTGCTTTGCAAGGATAAACATCTCAACTCATTTAAGGTGCCTTCCCTTTCATCTTTACTGCATTGAATAGATTGAGCATCCTTGTATATTGCTTTTGGAGGTATCTGTCAGCAAATAGAAGAGTCAATGCAAACACACACTCTGAAGTATTCTGTAGTACTTAAGGCTTACTGATGATTATATGTCATAACATTCAAATCGCTTCCTAAATACACAAAATCGACAGGTTTTTTAATAAATGACTATTAAAAAAACAACTGTGAGTTTTTGATCATGAGGAGGAAGAACAAGAAAGGATAACAGTTCTCTGATTCACTGTGAGTGCACATACTTATTCAATAATCCTGATGAATGTACAAAGCAGCCACATAATTTTTGCTCAGCTACAAAAATAGGATAAATTGAAGGTTTCTAAAGGATGAAATGAAAGAATAAGGTATTCAAATTTATGTCTCATACAGGACATTAACACAAACAATTCTTAAAATAGATCTTTCGAGAAAGACAAATACATCAATATTCAAAAATTAACATCTGACACAAAGACATCATGCTAATGGAGGCGTAGACTGTATTTTTCCCTGGTCTGATGAATTTTTGATAATTTTAGAGATCAGGAGAATTAGACCATGTCTTGACAGCTCTCTCATTAGCTTTTAGAACATAAATAGAATGCTGTACGTGTTCAAGACCAGATTGGACAGAGCCTTGGGCGACATAGTTTAGTGTGTGGTGTCCCTGCTCATGGCAGGGTGGTTGGAACTAGGTGATCTTAAGGTCCTTTCCAACCCTAACTATTCTATGATTCTATGGATAATATAGAGAAGATCTGTCCCATGCAGCAAAATGACTGCAGGCATCAACAGCTCCTACTTATGGAGCCTGTTTTGAAACCAGTTAGGAGTTTAAGTTTGTAAGTAAGCGCAGCAATGCTGCTCTAAGAAGTGAGCTTCTGCCCATACCCATTGTATTGCACTGTGAAGGTGGGTGGACTGCTTTGGTGGTGCTGGCTCAGGGTAGCTGGACTTATTTCAGGGCTCAGATGTGCCACTTGTACAGTCAAAAAGTGAATTCTTGAAGGAAGGAAAGTGGTGGTGCACCATTCCATGAGTTTTCCTTCCTTGCAGAGACTGGAAGAAAAAAAAAATCTAGAACACAAAAATGTGGAAAAAACTCTTTTACCGCAAAAATACGGGTGAAACAATGTATAAAATTGTTCTGTTTTCTACACTGGATTATTATAAAATGCTAAATGAAGTTCAAGGGTTTGGTCTTAATCTTCAAGGTTCTCCAGAACTTTGTCCCAAATACATCAGTAAGCAGATCACCCTATCTGAGTATGACCTCCCACAGCAGCTCCTGTCCTATCTTATGATGGCACTGTTGAATTTCCCAGGAAAAAAAGCAGGTCTAAGACAGGAAGATTAACCTTTTGTGCTTATAGAGATTTAAGAGACACAGACTTTGTGCATGTCTGAACAAACATAAAAGACACTTCTCTATCTTACTTCTTGGCAATACAAACTCCTTCAGTACAAATGGATCAAAAACATACAATCATCTATATGGTGATAAAGCCTACAGAATTATGGTGAGTAGACAGAAAGATGAGATGAGAAAATGTTTACTTTAATCAGGCCAAAATCAGAAGGCCTGGAAATTTACAATGAGCAACTATTTTTATAAACATTAATTTTCAGATAGCCATTATCCAAAATTTACATAGATTTATTGGGTTCAGCAACTGCATTCAGCTTTTATCAGAATAATTTTGACTTCAAATACTGTTTATTAAATATGTGAAAAAGGCCTACAAAAATATTAACAGTCCCAGAGTAAAAGCAATTACATCAGAGCTCCATAAATTCTTAATGTAAATGTTCTGTAGGCAGAAAGTACATTTATGAGTGGGTGTAGGCTGACATCTCTTTGGTGCTGTGAAATGTGGTTTCATTTGTTGTTGTAGTCTTGTGTGGGAAGTAGATACCTCAAAGAATTATGGTTTTAACCATATTATGTATTTGATACATGTAAGTTGTGAGAGGATTCTTGTAGGATTTTTTTTGATGATGAATAAATACATAGTATGTTCTAGTGATATTATATAATGAAAACAAAGCCCTTGAAGACTTTTTTTTTAATTAGCAATTTGTTATATAGCCTTTTATTTAAAATTACGAATGTTAAAATACAAGTTAGTAGTTGGCTGGTAATATTATACGAACACTGGGAAAAACTGTATCTCCAAACAGAGATGGCATGGATTTAACAGATGGGCTACTCAGTGGGTAAGGAATTATCTGGAGTGTTGCACTCAAAGCTTTGAGGTCAACGGCTTGATGTCCAGGTAGAGACCAGTGATGAGTAGCATTCCTTGTGAGTCTGTATTGGGACTTTTGCTTAACATTTTTGTTGATGACATGGACAGTGGGATCGAGTACCCCCGCAGCAAGCTTGCCAGTGACACTGTGTGATGCAGTTGACACGCTGGAGGGAAGGGACGCCATCCAGAGGAACCTTGACATGCTTGAGATGTGGGCCAATGCAAACCTCATAAAGTTCAACAAGGCAAAGTACAAGGTCCTACACCTGGGTTGAGGCAATCCCAGGCACAGCTGCGGGCTGGGTGGAGAATGGATTGAGAGCAGCCTTGTGGAGGACTTGGGGGTGTTAGTTGATGAGTAGCTCAACATGACCCAGCAGTGTGAACTTTCAGCCCATAAAGCCAACCATATGCTGGGCTGTATCAAAAGGACTGTAACTAGCAGGTCAAGGGAGGTGACTCTCACCCTTCATTCTGCTCTCATGAGACCCCACCTGCAGTACTGCATTCAGCTCTAGGGCCCGCAACATAAGAGGGACGTGGACCTGCTTGAGTGAGTCCAGAGAAGGCCATGAAAATGCTCAAGGAGCTGAAGCACCTTTTCCATGCATACAGGCTGAGAAGTTGGGCTTGTTTAGCCTGGAGAAGAGAAGGCTTTGGGGAGACCTTAGAGCAGCTTCCAGTGCCTAAAGGTGACTACAAGAAATCTGGAGAGGGACTTTTTACAAGCACATATAGTGACAGGACAGATGGTAATGGTTTTAAACTGAAAAAGGGTAGATTTAGACTGGATATTAGGAAGAAGTTCTTCAATGCAAGGGCAGTGAGATACTGGAACAGGTTGCTCTGAGAAGCTGTAGCTGCCTCATCCCTTTGAAGTGTTAGACACCAGGCTGGATGGGGCTTTAAGAAACTTGGTCAAGTGGAAGGTGTCCCTGCCTATGGCAGGGGGGGTGGAACTAGATGATCTTCAAGTTGCCTTCCAATACAAATCAGACTGTGATTCTATGAAATAAGAATTTATCTTGATCAGTGCAAATTGAGATTGGCTTTACATGCAGAGTTTTAGTAAATAAAAGTTGACATTGGTCTTAGGTATCATAAGGTTGTGAAGAACAAAATACTATGCTATTCTCATTGTTTTATGATGGTCTTTGTGACTTCACAGAATTTTTAACACCCAATCTAAAACCCCGTTCACTTAATGAACTTTGAATCAGTTACATGAGTGCGATAAGAAGAATTCTTCCAATCTGTGTTGTATGACAGTGAATTCTCATTTCATTCTTCCACAGAGCCATAAATCTACGAAAGTCTTTGAAGTTACGTCAGTTTATATTGGTTGTGATTCAGGCTTTTAATGCAGAGATTTCTGACTTTCATAATGTATGGTGATCCTGAGCACATTAGCATATGCTGCATGCTTAAATTGAAGCCTTTTTTAAAGTAGCAAGAGTTAACATCCAAAAGCTGAAAAAGAAAAAAAACAGTTTAATCATGCACTGAATTGTAGTCTGTCCCCTTTCTGTTAAGGATCATTCTGCTTTTATTTTTTTTTTTTTTTGTGAAAAGAAAGGAGAAGGGGCAACACAAGAAATCTAACAGAATTTAAGTATTACTGTCTTTCCATTAAGTATTTCAGTGCCAGCTTCTTGTCCAGAAGAACAGAGCAGTGTGAAATGGGAAGCTCTGATTTTTCATGTAAGGAAATATTTTAAGATTTGTTTCTATTATTGTCTCATTTCAGCCAGTCTTCATTAGAGAGCAGCCCCACTGATACCTGTGGGAAATTGTGTAATAACTCCTTTGTATGTCTTCTCTTAAATGTTAAAAGTAATTATCCTGTTCCTTCACAAAACATTCTACCATTATGCAGAAGAGATCTCAAGAAGTCATGGCCTTATCATAGAATGAACCATGTTTTTGTGAAGAGCATACCTATTATCTGTGAGAAAAAAAGGTATAATTTGTCCTTTTGACTATGGCTTGCTGCCTTATATTGCACAGCACAAGCTCTGAAAGAATAGCATTATTGGTACTACCCCATTTCGCCTTCAAAACAAAGAAAGAGAAAGAAAGTGATGGGGTAAAATCCATCTAACCTACAACTACTCTCTCATTCATGCATGAAATGCATTCAAACCCTCCTAATTATATCAAAACCATCTTCATTCAAGACAAAAGGTTTTCTTATTATTAATACTTAAATTCTGCTTCAATACAATTTTCTCTGCTGAGTTGATCTCATTAGAACCCTCTACTTGGTCTACAGCAGTTCTTATGCTTTATTTTGATTTATTCTAAACTTCTGTGACTCAGAAGCTTGGGGTCCAACCTAAATCCCAGTTTTCAATAGGAAAAATAAGATGATGATGACAATGATGATTATTATGAAATATTTCCAAATTCTTGCAATACACTATTACTCAGTTACATAAGGAAATGAAAAAAAAAAAAACAAAACATTAACAGTAGGCTTAATTTTGTTAAGTAATGGAAATATCTGCATATCCAGTAGACTTCTTTTAGACATCTACATGCCAGTAGGAGAATAGATTTTTGTAAGCACTAAAATTATATCCAGTAGGTTGATCAAAACCATCTCAGAACACCATTCCTCAACCTTTCTCAACTGAAAAACCACCTCACCTCCTCAGTAAAATACCCCCAAATTAATTTTAGGGAATATTTTCCATTGAAAAGGGAGTGATGGGGAAAGGAGAAGGAGAGCTTGGCTATGAATGTTGTGATAGTAGCTTTAATGCAATTTGTCTAATCAGTGAACACCTTGCATGAATATAGAGCATGGAAATGGGACCATGAAGGTATAATCGACAGAGATATCCTACACATCACATGACCATCAATATGGGTATCTAAAACTGCTTTCCTGAGCTCTTCTCTGACTCCCTCCCTGTTCCTGATAGTCCTAAATGTTGCTCAAAACTGTTGCAGGCAGCTTACTACTCTTTGTCCAGCACTGTAAAGGAAATGAGATTTTAGCTGATGCTCAAGAAAATACAAACATTATCATCTATGGTAGGCATAGATGTTCAGTGCTTAGTAGACTACCTTCTGAGGTTTTCCAGACAACTTGTTGAGAAGCATCAGTGTGGAATGATACCTAGTAATGATCTGAAGTTAACTATGCATCTGTAATATCCTTATTAGCTTTCATGAATAACCAAAAACCAAGGTAAAGATGCATGTGCTTTCACTTCAATTTTGAGACCAAAGTTCTAACAGTTTTCATGTAACATAGAGGAGCATCAGTAACTGGAAGTAAAAGGTAAAAAAATGTGTACAACACTTGACTGCCAAGTGAGCTCTGGTAGACTCCCCTTGTCTAGATATCAAAGGCAAAACCCATTCAAACTATTTCATAAACTCAACAACTACAAGAAACAAGTTGAATAAAAATGAGCCTTCATATTCAGACTCTTTCAAAATAAAAAGAGAAATTTGAAGGAATTCAGACATCAGGAAAAAATTCGGTTTAAACAGTGATGGAGTGGATTAGACTGTCCAGGAAGGTTGTGGAGTCTCCAACTCCAGCAGACTGCCAGACTACATAAGCATACAAGAGAACAGATGTTCATGTACAGTTCATCTACAGTACATCTCTTTTAGTCTTATTTTGTGTGATTTTTTTATGGTATTATTTTAACCTATGCAATACCTGCTCTTACTAGACAGCTGCTCAGCAAAGTGCTCAAAAGAAGCTGCATACGCAGTGAACTACACATAAGATGTCACAGCAAGCATTTCCTACAATTTTACTTAAATTACAATTTTCCCAAGAGAAATTATCCTCAAAAAGCATTTCTTTTGGACAGATTATCATGTAATTTGTGTAAATTATAAAAAACTTGCTACAGTTGTTCCTAAAAATGCCCACAGATGCTGCGTGTGATACCTGTCATCACTGGTGAAATGTTCCGTTGCTAAAGAAAACCAGAGCACCAATATCTGCATACAGCAAACAAAGCTTTTGCATGTTAGATTTCCATCAGAGTAGCCTGGTATCAAAAGATTTTGCTTTCAAAAAATCCTCAAGGACTAGGAATATAGTCAGTCTACAGCTCATTTTATTTTCAGTCTAGAGGCAGTGTACAAAGTGGGACAGAGCTGAAGTTAACATGACCTGCATAAACAAGGTGTGAAAAGACTATTAGTCCTCCTCTTACCCAGTGAAAAAGTGAAAGAGAGTGTTGGCAATGGAAAAATCACATTCTGTCATGTTTTGAGGTTCTACGCTTAACAGTAAACATAAATGTGTAACTTTTATGAAAGATTTCTGTAAAATGCTTTGCTAAAATTTTTGGTCCATGTTCATATATGGAAAAGAGGGTTCCAGTTCCAGAGTCTTCCAGAGTGGGACAGAACGTACAGTCTGGAACATAAAGCAGGTCAGAAGCTTCAGCATATGCAGGAGAGTCCTGGAGTAGAAAAGCAAACTTCCCTTAGGCTCCTTCCTGTCCACTACCAGCTCTACATCTCTTCTTAAGATTCAAGTTGAATCTTTATACTCCTGAAACTGATCATCATAAAAGCAGTTATCAATGGCATTTCACATTTCTGGTAGCCTGGCAGCAGTTATTTGGACTCTACCAACTCCCCCAACAGTGTTTTTGTATCTGTTGTCTCCACGCCATGATATTTGCTCTTTTACAAATCTCAGTGACTGGTACATATTCGAAAGTTTCAGAAGCAGATTAACTGGGCTGATGTTTCCCACATGCAGTGGTTATATTCCTAATAGAGTGACTACAGGTAGGTCAGTTAGTATATGCATGATGTTGAGGTGGGACTGTTGCTCATTTATTTTAAATTTTTATGCCAGTATGGTATTTGTTCTCTCCCCCTTGGAGTTTCCCCAAAGCACTCCTAGCTTTGAACTCACTGTGATTTATTGTGTCATGGAGAACACGACATGGCAGTTCAAGCCTGTTGGGAAATAAATAATAAATTACAAATTTAAAAATCTTTATTTTTTACCAATTTGAATTTGAAGAGAACTTCTAAAGTGCTTCATTATTAAAGTACTTATCAAGCATACAAAAAAATTTGGTGTGCCTGGAAAAACTACAGTGGTAATTATGCATGCCTACCAGACAGTGGGCTTTAGTACATCCTAAACCACTTCAGAAGGATGGTCTCTGTTCTAAATAACATAGCTGAAGGAAGAATGAACATGTAAGCATACAGAGAGCAAAGGAAGAAAGATTTCAGAGTAGACAGAAGCCTTAGCAGTGAGTTAATTTAAGGTGTGACAGGCCAGGGAGACAGAATATATGGGATAGACCAGGAAGAAAAATTTGTATATAAGGGTTATGCTGAGCAGCCATAACAATGCAGAAAAAGTAACCTGAGGTTCTCTATTGTATTGTCTTTAAGGATAAAGCCCTCACATGGAAGCAGGCTGGCTTATTCTGTTTTCATGCAAACCACTTTCACAACAGCAAAAATCCTTCCACTTTAATAGAATTAATGAGGGTTTTTTAGTAAAATCGGAGTGTTGAGGGAAGCAATGAACCTGTTAACAAAAGTAGGAGTGGTATGATGCAGGATGTGGAAAGAGCACTGGGTGTAAGTTGTAAAGACTCTGTATTGACCACAGGTGTATCAGTTAAACACTAGCAATACTGAATGTGTTTCATTAGCTTACTGTCACTGAAACAGGTTGTCTATGGAATATGATAATGTAGTGAAGTTTAGGTTTTTCCAAAGTCTTATGTAGAATAAAAGCAGAATTTTGCTACCATATTTTTCCTCCTCTGTGTAATTTCAAGGATATAGATGCCAAATGCAAGAAGGGAGGGGAATACACTCTAATTTGGAAACCAGCCAGTGAATAGGAAGTGACAATGGTTAGAGACTTTTACAGTCAGTGGGAGGTCAGAGGAAAACTAACAAGCCAATGAGCCTGAAATTCTCCTCTGTAAAGGATGAATAAAGAATTGTGCTGCTGCAAAAGGGTAGACATATCTGTCTGTCTATCTTTAAGAAAGGCAGGATTATTTTCATCAAACAAACAGATTCTGAATAGTAAATTTTGCTATCAGTGCCACTATTTCTCCCTACTTGGTGCAGAGAGGGCTACTTCTTGTTACATGATTTTAGCTATGTACCTAATAAATGTCTTGTTACAGAAATTCTTTCCCACATGTTTTGATCCCCAAGAATTTGAGCCCAGACCTGGGCTTTCCCACTCCCACCCACCTGAAGACAGACCAAAATGACAAACAGAAAAAGAAAGGACTTCTGCTGGAGCTGCAAAAGCTAAATGTTCTATTGATACACAAGGGAAGAGACTTACTCATGCCATGACATGAGAGTACTTTTCTTTAATGTAAGGAAAATGTAGCCAAATCAATCTGCTTAGTGCTGCAGGAGGCTAAAATGGCAGCTTTATAACAATTCAGTATAATTTAGAAAATATTCAGAGCTGGTTTTAATTGGTTTATTTTTTCACTGTAGTAACAGATTGTTCCAGAGCTGAAGGATCTTCTATTCAGCCCTGGAGCACTCAATGGTTTGGCTCCAAAACCTTACCTTGGTTGCACTCATAATTTTACCTCTGCTGTGATAGCATTGTCATTCAGAGCACTCTACTTAAAGGTGTATGGGGTGGTACCTTTCCTTGTGCAAAATATTTTACCTTCATGTGTCACATGAGATACAGGCTCCATTTAGAGGTACAACAAATAAGTTAATCTAAGTTTAGAGACTCTTCTTCCTACAGCCGATATGCAACCTTCCTGTGTATACACCATCCATTGGCTTGGTGTTCTTCCCTTAGGCTAGAGAAAGCAGACTTTTTCCCTTCCTGATTCAGGATACCAGTGTAAGTGTAAGTGAACCAAAGTCAATAAGGATGTGATATTTCAGGAAGGAGATGGTGACAGGATGAGACACTGCTCTGTTTTATAATTGTGAGACAATAAAAATTCACTCCAAATTTCTTTCTCGTGCTGGATCTCATCTAGCTTTTCTCAACCAGTAACTCTCTTACTATGTCAATGCAGCTAAAGAATATATGTAAAATACGTTGTTATAAATAAGATCAGCAAGTTAAAGATAAAATAACTTCTTCTTACAAAGAACAACATGTCAAATTGTGATGGGGAGGTTTTGTTAACATATCTCTATCTCTTTCTCCCTTGTTTGACAGTGATGTATTTGACATCCTTTCATGACATCTAAAAATAACTGATTAAAAATGCCCTGAGATTTCACAGCTACAAAAACAGGTTAAAGAGAGGCAGAACAGGTCAGTCTTTTAAAAAAAATGGTCAGGTGTTTCACAGAACACAATCTGTTACTTTTCATTGACAGACTTCTTAGAAATCTTCTCTGCATCAGGCACACAATGATATCACCAGGAAGAGACAAGAAAGATAAGCTGATGTAAAAACAAGGGTAAAGAACCACTCCACTGTGGCAGGACTTCTAGAAGATTTAATGTTGTGGTACTGCCAAGCCAGTGTAGGAAATGGGTTTCCACTCAAGATCTGAGAAACATTTCTCTTTTTACCAATAATGTTGCCACAGAATAATAATGTTCTAGATATTTTTTATTTTGTATTTTGAAATGGAAGACATTAATACTCAGATTGTGACCAACATGCTGTTTGTGTTTGTCTAGTTCACTGCGATCACTGATTCTGAAATACAGTGTTCTCTCTCTGCTCTAGCTTGCCAACCAGTTTGAAATGAAAGCTGCCCCTTTTGCTTGGCTCAGAGGTATGTAATTCCTGAGAAAATTTTTTTTGTTTGTCTTTCCTCATTCTATTAAGTGGTTTGTAACAGGAAGGTGGTGTTAGCAATGAATGATCTGTTTTGTGTTTTCTGAAGGATATAATCTAATGAAGTTTGCAGTAACCCTTTTAATTGTTTATAAATTGGTTGAAATAACTAGATTTTTTATTTTTTTTTCAAAGACTTCTTGGTAGTGGAGATTTTTCTTCTGTGTGAAAGCAAAGCATACAGTGGTCTGATCTATTTTATTTGAATGACAGAACTTCCCGAGCACATAAAAATTTGCAGTCATACATGCTTAAAACTGAAGCTGTACCATCAGCATACAAAGAAATTAACTGGAGGAATTAAAGCAGCTTGTAGTGGACAAAAGATTAAATTTTGTGAAACCATTTTAATTGTGGTTAACAGCTTTCTGGTGCCACTAAAAAGATTACAAGGCTAGTCCTTCTAGTAGTTACAAGGCAATATTCACATTGCTTAATTTTAACCATTCAAATTGGGTACCTGAATAAGGAGTCTAGTGCCCTCAAGCTGGCCTGGGGCAAGGTGCCTGAATGTAATTTAAAATCCTCTGGATCGTGAAACTGGAATTAGGTGTCTAAATTAAGCAGACTGCATATACCATCCTTATGACTTGCTGGTGAGTGAATTGGGAGCAGCCTGTAGTACTGTAACTCTTGCTTTCTTTAGAATGAGTGTAGCAAAGTCTGTGGAGTACTTTGCCCTCGTTGCACTCACAGGGTAGCTGATGATGATGATGCTGTTGTTGCTGCTGCTGCTGCTGCTTAATGCAGTGCAAGGATTTGGAGTCTACTGTAGGTGACAGGGCACTGTAAAATGTGCTCCCAGCTACTCCAGGACTGAAATTACTATGGATTATTTATGCCAGTCCTATTTAAATGGCTGGCAAAACATAAAAAAATGAGAGAAAATTGCCAGTTCAGTAAAGAATCTAAAAATTTACTTTAAATAAAAAACAATGAAAAAAAAAAGTAAGCAAAAACCATGCTTTAGGGGGTTCCAGTCATAAAACAATATTATCCTGAAAGTCTAAAGCTTTTAATATTACATGAATTACAAATTATGAAATGAAACAGTCAAAAGATTTGCAGACATTTCCCTGCTGATGTAAAATCTTTTATCACTCATTCTCACCTTGTGTTTGTATCATCCTCTGCACTGCAGAATTGGCTTCAGCCCATAACAGTTAATGCATTAAGTGCTTTTTTTACCTTAAAATTCAGCATCACTGTAATCAAAATGTGACAGAAAAATTGTGGTGTGAGACACATAATAGGATGCATTAAGCAACAGCAAGAAAATCTAAACTTTCATGGTGATCACCAAATTTACACCATTTGCAAAAGAACTTGACTAACAGAATAAAAGATTAGCATGTACACACTTCTGAATTTTCTGTTTTAGATTACACCTGGTGTTAACTGGAAATAGTTCTTTAGCATTGTGACAGTCTATATCATTGAGAGATCTCTTTATGCTTCTTTTGGGTCTTCCTCTGTTTCTTTAATTTCAACAGTTTTCACTATCATTTTTCATCCTAACAGGAAAAGTGTAATAAACAAACCGCTATTTGCTCACCTAATATAAATGTAATTGCTCTTTTGATCTGTCCTCCTGGCCATTGTATAAGAGACAGAAATGTACAATGATTTTAAGTCTGAAATTTCATGTCTTCCATGGACAATAAAGATGCCAAAATGTAGAAGCAATTTAGATCAAACGATATAAACAATCCTTTAATAATCACCTGCTCACTTATGGACAAATGAATTGCATTTCCTTCTCTTCTTCCCCTCTCCATCTACTTCAAAGTAAAATAAAATGGTAGTGCAGCTACTATTTTCTGGGTTTGCCTTTCTTTAATGAGTTCTGTCTTTATTGATCCTCCTGAAAACCTGGGTACTATCTAGCCAGAGTACTAGCCTATTTCATGGCCAACTCTATAGTCTGATGTTTAGTGAGAGCTCATTAGAGGGACAGAGGCAATTTAAAAATTACACTTTTATGATTCCAAAGTTAAGTGCAACCTTTTTTGTGACTATTCTTGTACTGTTTCAGTAACCATGATACTGAAAGTAGGGAGAACATATGTGAATTCTGCTTCTGTTTCTCCCTCAATGCTTCGATTTCTTAGTCAGTTCTTTGCCCTCCTAGCTGGAGAGCAATTTCCAGCAGATGCCATGTGCATGTGTAATATGGTTTGAACTTCAATTGGAGCCTTCCTTGTGTTACACATCTGCTCCTATACCTACAACTACTGTCACTACAGCTTTCTTCTTGTTAACAATTGCTTCATAGAACAGCTCATAGACAAAATATGTTTGAGGGAAAAAGTCTTCTAAATACATAAGTTCTTTTCAGTTGGGTTACTATGTGCATTTGTAACTTTTCAAGCATTTGCACTGAGAAAAAGAGTTCTGGCATCACCCTTTACTGCATCTGGGCACAAAATGATACATTTGAGAAAGAAAAGACTCTGCATTACAACTGCAACTAAACATTACTTATACACCCATGTTTCAAACCAGGTGCTGTTTACTTCAGCTTATTAGATCTGCTTGTATTCCTTTTCACATTCCCAGAGAAAAAAATGTGATTTGTCTGAAGAGAGATAAAAATCTTTTAAACAATACAAACATGCAATGAAACAAAATTGGCTCCCTGAGTGACAGAGTAATATTCTGGAGATTTTGTTTGATCAATAACATTCTATTTCTTGTAGAAGCAACTCAGGTAATGAGAAAAGGAAAATTTTAGTTCTTGTAGGCTTTTAGTCTTTATATATCACTAGATAAGATGATGAAGTATACACTTTATCTTAAGATAAAGTTGACTATTCATTTGATTACATATAGGATTACTAAGATGATGAACAGAAGTAGTAAGTTGGTGTGCTGATACCGTCTGGTCTTAAACACTCCTGTTTCCTGAAATGTGGTAATAGCACACTACAAGTTACCATGCCCAGATATCACAAGAGCACCACTACTAGAGTGCCGATTTTGGAAAGGAGGAGCTACCTTCAGCCCCTTTTCCACACTCACGCAATGCCAAAGACACCCCACAGCCTGTATGGAGCAAGTCAAAAGTTCATTGTCAGTTATCTATTTTTGGCATCCACACACCTCACAGCTAATTATTTAGCTCATAGGTTTAGAATGAGCAAAACTTGCCATTTACTTGTCTTAGCATGACCAATTGCAGGATATGTTGATTGGGACTGTCCTTACTGTTTGTGCTACATTACATAACATTAATTTGTTTTTCTCTAGTTTAGCCCTCTGACAGACTAAGTTTTACAGTTGATAAGGAGTCCACAACTACCTGTTGGTGCCCATAGGGATCAGCATCCTGTTGTACAAAGCTGCTTTCATGTAAGACACTGCTGATTTTACAGACACTGCCCATACCTTCCAGTTATGCTGTAATTTCTTCAGAAAGAGCAGAAATCATAGTGCTTGGCTTCTGGAGCTAGAATCAAGAATCTGCATGATAAAGTCTACTGTCTAAACACTAAAGAGTGTTTCCTGATGCTGTCTGAGCATCTTAGCCTGTTTAGATAGGTCTCCTTTGTTAATGTAGACTCTATATTGTGTTTGTTTAATTTTGATTTGGAAGAAAATTTTAAAAATTGGTCACCCATTGCAATAATTAAGTAATTTTTAGGATCTCTCAAATTAAATTTGAATGTTGTTTACCTATCAGAGTGCCATTTACTTACCTGCTTCTATATCTGGTTTGATCAGACCACATAGAGACATTCAGAAGAAACCAGAAGTACTTTGCTGGATTAGTCACACAATTACTTCTACAAAAGAAAGCTAAGAGTCATTCCTACACTATACAGCTCCATTACATGTGAAACAAATATGTTTTGTTAAAAAGCAGACCAAATAAAAAGAGCATTTCTAATTTCATATCTTACTTTTGGGAAAGGACTGGTGGTTAGTGGAAAGATGGAGGTATTCTGCACCAGAAAGTACTATTGTTTGACCCAGTCTAATGAGTTTTGATCAATGAGAATTGACAGATTATGTTTTTACTGAACTGTAGTGAAATTACAATTGCAATAACTTTGAGCGAAATCCCTTGGAAGAATGAGAGAAAATGTAAAATACAGAGGAATTACTGACATGCATAATTACATATAAAATGTGCAGAGAATAAAGTTGAAAATAAATATTGCTGCTTTTCTTAACCAGTCCTTTATTCAGGAAAAAGAGCAAAAAAACCAACAAAACCAGAGAAAATTATAAACTGGATTGTCTAATCTGAACTATCATCTCTGGGGAGCACTTTACACAGAGGAAGTAATCCAAAAGATGTCAAATCATCTGAATTTTTTACAACCTTCAGTGATCTTATCTAAGGCCTTAATGCTGTGTAAACTGCCTCCCTGATACCATAAAGTACTAAGACTTCGAAGAGAAATTCTTTGAATTTACTATCAAAACTATCATTTACTTCTGGGGAAATATCTGAAACCTGAAACAAAGACTGCATGTGCAAAACAGGAAAAAAAAAAAGGAAGTTTACACGTATTCCTCAGGTGTGTCTATAGCTGACTCTTCTTTCTGGAGTAACATTCAGGTATTATCTTTAACCAGGTTTTTGCATTGTCTCTTAGAATACATTTCTATCATTTCTGCACAACTAATTTCAGCTGTCACCAACATAAAGAAAGTAGAAATGGTAAACAGCAGAGATAACAACAGGCTTTCTGAGCAGTCCTCAGGAGGTCTGGTTTGACTGCTTTGAAACATCTGGGTGAGCAATTAAACAGATAGCTAGCTAAAACTGATCAAGGTTATGTCCTTGTCAAGTCTTTTGTTTTACTTTACTTTTAAAAAAAGTCCAGGAATAGGAGATACCAGGGAGCAACATGTGGAGAAGTCCCAGCAGCTGGTGAAGCAAGGCCAACCTACCCTCACCAAGGGGTCCATCAACAGCCTCACACAAAGCAAGGGGGGACCCAGGAGATGACGATGGAGACCACCACTCCATGGCAGCTCAGGGAGGGGCCAAGAGGACTGTCTCATCCACTGAAAGACTGGAGTGAAAAATGGGTTTTTAAAAAAGGCATTCCCTGAGGCCAAGGTTGGGGATGGGTTTGTCTAGGTGAGCCTGCAGGACCCTGGCAGGGGCTGTGAAAGCTTCTACTCAGGAGATGTGTCCTACACTAAGCTGCAACATAGACAATATAGTGGATGCTAATGTGAATTAAAGGACCTTGCCTGACATCCTTACTAAGAATCCTTACTTAAAGGTGACATAGGATCATAAAGGGGCTTTGCTGTAGAAAGCAGCTTTCTGGAGTAACTGTCTTACATCATTGCAGAATAGTACATAGTCATGCTGACCTGAAATGTTATGCCACTATTGATAAAAAAACCCAGTTGTATACAGAGACCATGCAAAAATCTGTGATGCTGAAGGATGCCAAGGTATGTAGTGGTGAGAAAGGTGAAGCATAGGCAGAGGGACCTAGACCATCACTGGCCTTTGGTGTGCAGATCTAGGCTGGGTGATTGTCTTGTGTCTGTCTTTCACAGCATGACCATTCCTTGATATAACCATAGAGGGCAAACATCACTATCCTGAATGTCCTTCTTAAGCAAGAAAAAGCTACTGCAGCTTCCAGGCCATATTACCTTTACTATCCTGTGTGATTGCAGAATGGATGCAGCCACCCAAGGACATTGCTCTGGGGAACAGACAGAAATGATGAAGTTATGAAGCTGTGACTTATTTTGCCATGTTAATGCTGTGTGCAGGACCAAGAGGAAAATGCTTGTTCTCTGTGCTGACTTGCATGCTTTGTGGCCTGGAGTAAAATGTTTGGTTATGCTCAATAAATCATATGTGACCTATATCTTGACAGATGAAAAAACCCAATGTGGTTATGGACTTCAGAGGTAGGAATAACGATATTGCTTGCCAGAGGTATTAAGAAAAAATACCTTAAAAAACCCCCAACAAACCAAACAAACCAGAATAAATCCACTGGAAGTCTGGAGACTGCACAGGACACAGAAGACAATGTCAAACACACAGCCTGGTTGTGACTTCACCTAATCCTCAGGGTGGTGGATCCCCAGCATCTGTCTGTATGCCTGATAGACGTCCTGTATGCAGGACAGGCTGGTATTTGCTTTTGAATAAAGGGAAACAGGTTCAGGAGGGAAGCGTAGATCTCTGCCATCCTCTAAAAGACCGGAATGAAAGCTGTGTTGAAAAAAATGCCTCCTAGGCCAGGTGTACAAAGACAAGAGATAGTAGTCACTACGGAAAATGAGGATTTTATGGATTTTTATTGGACTATTTTATGCATTTTTAAGAGTATAATATTAAGCAGAATTTCTTTAAGTTCTTCTGGGGGAAAAAGATATCCTTAATAGAACTGGCTGACATATTCACTTTAAATGTTTTAAGAGAAAAAAAAAAAGAATGTGGATATGGGTATGGATTGAATATGGAAATGGACATGGATATTTACCCACATATTCTGAAATGGTAAATGTTGCCTAGAAACATTAAAAAGGACAGACATTAATTTACCAGAGTGAAGACAGTTTTGTGAACCAAGGGATCATTTCCATTTCAAAAAATTGCCTGGTTTGTAATAAACAAACTAATCCAACATTCATTTTGTTGTTTCCAAATTATTCTCTACATAGAAATGACTATGGCTTGCAGTTTTCTTTCCTTCAGCTTTATTCTAAAATATTTAATATCTTTAAGAAAATTGAGATCCAGAACTAAACATTTTCCCTGTCCCTAACTTATTTTTTCACCTTGCCTATGACCAAGAAATAAAGAGTTTTTAATTCCCCTGCCTCAGGGAAATTCATCAGGATTGACAGAAACCAAACAAATTAAGCATTGATAGACCTTAATTCTAGATGGAATTTAATACATTTTCATCCTACCTTGCTAACAGTTGCTTTGAAGTTTACATTTACGTTGGATTTTACATGCATTTTAAAGACAGAAAATTAAATATAAGTGGTATAAAACATTACAACATTATGGTAAACACGTGCAAAAAAGCATGCCACATATTTCTGATGAAAGAAAAGTATTAAAACCTAAAAAATTATATAAAACATTCTTCAATCTAAAGGGATCTTGATTTAGGCAAATTATTTCCTCTTTTAAGAATTCACCAAGGTCATTAATTTATATAATCTCTTCTGAACTTAGAGTCTATTAATTCGTTAATTAAGTTATTATTTAAGATAAAAAATTTAAAAAAAATTCATAATTCATTTAATTTATCATACCTGAAGCTAATTCACTCATGTATTTGTAAGGCCTTTAGAGGAATGATGTATATGAAAGAATTAAGGGTGTTTTTGCAATGAATCAGATAAGTCAAAGTGATCATTTAGTGAATGAGCTGCTCCAGATTTTTATCTCAATTAAGTCATGGTGAATACCAGTATTGAGTAACTGAATGTATAATTGAAATCATAACCTGGTCTTCAAAAGTAGCAACTAAGTATTTTAAGTCACGCCTTCTAGCACTGTGCATTCATCAATGTTTATCAGTACTGCAAGGACAACCAGCTGTGGCAGCTTTAACATGTGAATCAAGTCTGAAATTATACTTCTTTGAGGACTACAAAGAAATCCTCCTTTGTTATATTATTTTTCAGGTGTTTTTATGTTTATATATTGTCCTGAATTAGGGCTGCCAGAAACCATGTAATTTTGCTTTTTCAGATAAGTCAGTGTGGAAATATTGGAAAAATATCTGTGATAGTGGCCTTTATGGAAGAACGCAGTATTATCTACTCTTGCAAGTTAAACAAAGGCAGAACTTGAACATTGTGACAGTGAACATTCAGTTCAGTGGTTGAAACATAAGAATATCTTGAGTTGAAAGTTTATGATTTAAAAATTGTAAAGAAACAAGAGAAAAAAAGTTGGGTCAACCCAGAACAGTTTGATGTAGCTGAAATGCTTTTACATATCAATAAGTGTTTTAAAGTGCTTTCCCTTTAAAAGAAAACTGGTATTTCAAGAAGCCAATGTTTGATGCATTAGCCAAGCATTTTCTAAACAAACAAACAAAAAATTTTAAAAGATTGAAAATTAATATTTAAATTCATATTTCAAGCAAATTCTTTCATAGTTCTTAGACAAATAAAAAGAACTCCTCTTATAGATCATCTGAAATGCCTTCCAAATTCAGAGGGATTTTATAATTATTTCCAATTAACTTGAAAGTTTTGTTGGTAAATGGAACTGTTAAAAAGCCCTTTAATTTTCATACTTGCTATCAGAGTAAGTATCTAGGGGGTTTTCCTCAAATTTATCCATATTTGGTTTAAAAATGAACCTCAGGTTTTGCACAAAGCAACTGGGTTTCTTGTCTTAAAATTTGTTTTTATTTCTCTTGGCTACAGAGAAAAGCTTGAATACATGACTTATAAAATATCCACAATCAGAATAAAATGAGAAATTATATTGACTGCGTTGTCTTTTCAATCTTAGATTTAGAAATCACTGCTTATGACTGGATATTTGACTTACGGTTTGAACATTTTCAGTTGACCCTGAGTTGCAGCAAAGTGGAGAGCAGTCATCAATGGCAGTACATGTACCCTGGCACTCTGCAAGGACAATTGTCATATTCCTCCAAAAACTCAGAGAAAATATTTCTGCTGCGCAGAACTCTTCTCAGTTTTTATTTAAAATCTAATGCCTGACCATGTCTCTGACAGCACCTTCACTTTTCATATGAATTTCTAGGTCAGACTTACAGACAGAAGAGAGATTCTGGTAAATTTAGCTTTGTTTCAGATGTATATCAGCATGTCTGAGTGGCTGGTGTATGAGTATATGAACAATTTCAAGTGCATGCTACACTAGTTAGAAATGGTATCAATCTTCCAGGCTGATTTATTGAGTAAGGCACTCAGCTGCATCCTGGCCCTATTTGCATGCATAAAAAGGCTAAAACAGCATGCAGAGGCTTCAACACCCCCCACCCCCCCCCCCCCCCCGCCCATTATTTATTCAGGACTGTCACCTCTGTAGCACAGACAGTATGGGAGATGAGCTCACAGGAGTGCCTTTCAAGCTCTGCTCTAGCTGTTGTGCCAGAATAGGAGGTGTGCAGTGGGGCAAAAACTTAGTCTGCAACACTGTCACCTATTAAAGGGTGTTGTGGTGAGCTCACGGATATGGCAGTAAAGTCAGGCAGGCCTGAGTGTCTGGGTAAAGAGGGAAAAAAAGAGATGGAAACCTCTAACTACCAGAGCAACCCAGATGTGTCAGTGCACAGAAGTGACTGAAAATTATCTTCACTGCTCCACTTCAGCACTAAGGAATTTCAAAGATACGTCTTAGAATTACACTCATTCTGCTTATGTATGGACAAGAACTTAATCTTTTTTTCCCCAAAGGACAAAGACTTTGCTATATATATGCAGCTGTTGAAGAGATTAAAAGCCTAAAAGAGCAGCAGAGCAGCCTGGGGTTGTTTTTTTCTCCGGTGGGAGTTTTTCTGATTTCTGACATCTTCATAAACACATGCTACTGTTAAAAAAACCCAACAAAACCAAAACCAAAACCAAAAATAATTGTATTAAAAAAAGAGAGAGAAGGAAAGAAAAAAAAAGAAAACCAACTGAAATGTTGGTTGTTGGCATCAATGTGTTTGTAATCTCATCTTTCTATCATCTCTCTCTATCCTATTTTCATATTGAAGAGATTCACAGGTCTCTCAAGGAATCAATTCACTTTACATCATATACAGTAAATCAAGTTCTCTTTGGAACACTTAAGTGGCATAAATGTTTAATGTTCATCTTCAGTTTTAGTTCATAGTAGTTCCTTATAATGTAAGCTGGAGTCATTAGTTGAGTAGTATTTCTTGTGCAAAAATCATTTACACAAGTTCTGCATATCTTCCAAGAACTAATTGTGTGGATATATCTAAATCTTCCTTAGAAAACACAAGGTTTAAAGGAAGTTCCTGCTCTTTTCAGGTAACGAAAAGTACATGAGTTAAAATTGCTTCATTCTGAATTGTTCAGTCATCTTAAAATGCAATATAAAATATTAAGGGCAAATCTTTCTGTTAATTAGTTATGATTAGGTAGTTTTCTGCTTAGTTTCTAATTACAGCAAATTTAAATGGGTAGTACTTCCTGCACTAAATAGTGGTGCTATTTAGTGTCATTTTAGCTGTGTTACCATATCATGACTGCATAAAGAAGAAATTCTCTTCATGACTATCCGAATAGAAGCACATTTCTCAGGGGAATCCATCATAAGAGCACTCTAGTTTTGACCAAGGCAAGCAGCACCCTTGAAGAAGAGTTCAAGCAGGTGTGAATATTATCTGACCACATAGAGTTGCTCCTAGGAACTGACAGGTTCATTCGTGTCACCGCAGCAGTTCAGCTACCCTGAAGACATTAAGCAGTCAGGTAAGACACTGAGGGAGCACAAACCCCTCTGGCTGGGCAGCAGACAGGGCAAGCTGAGGAGCTGGAATGGGAGTTTCACAGGGAGGGAGCTGCCTTCCCCTCCTCGCTACAGACATTTCACCAGCTTCCATGGCAGCTTCCTAGCAGCTATGCAGGGCAATTACAGAGGGAGAGGATGGATGCATGGGTGCAGGCTCTGAAAAACATTTTAAGTGAAACCTTGGTGATAAGAGTCATAAAGCTTGGTACTCCATGGCTAATTATAGTATTTTGCTAGAAATAAGCCAATAAAATAGCTATTGTTCAGAAGTGACTTTTATGTGAAATTTTAAGTGAAAATGGATATTCATTTTGAAGTTAATGATGCTAACTTTGCAGTATCAAAGTGAATGATGCAGACTTTCTGGAAGCATGACACCGTCTTCAGTGAGATACGAAAGTTGCCTGGGGCTTAGTGGTGCTATTTCAATTGCATTTGGGATTATATTAATATTCTTGAGGGGGTATGGGGTTACAGAGGAGGGGGTGAACATGTAGCACTCACTAGGCTTTGTAAGAGTTTTTTTAAGCTTTTTTCCACAACCAACTAGAAACCCATTTCATCTTTTCAAATAAACAGTCTTGCATCGGCCTTTGAGTTGGGGTACTGTGGCTTTAAGGGAAACATTAAATGTTGAAGAATTGTTTTATAATCTGATCTGACAACAGTGGCATTATCACGAAATTAGAAGATGGTTTAGCTGTGTTTTGTAAATCTTTGCAACATGACCAGTGGCACAATTGTTCATGCATTATTACTGGCTCCAGCGGAATTAAAACAGAGAAAGACACAAATAAAATACAATGACAGAAACAGCAACACTCGGACCCAACAGGGATTTGTGACTCACTGGGCACACTATTTTTTACTAATATTTTACTCCTGTCTTGCCAATGACAAAAATACTTACTGACCTCACAGTGATACTGTAAAAAATATTCCATGCTTTCTTAATTCAGAGAGGCTTCTGAAGCTCCATACAAATGCTGTCAAACTCTATCTAAATAATTTACTGATTATAAGGTCCTATTAGAAGGAAAAGAAATAAGAGAATGTTCTGGCCCCAGGGTGATGGATAATTTGGGGGTGTATGATTTCTATATTTCACCATGAAAAAAGAATTTACAGGGGACTCTTTCTTACTTCCCAGGTACCTGAATCCCCCTATATCTGTCACAGAGCAAATGTAACAGAATGGCTGCCCAGGGAAGTGGTGGAATCACCATCCCTGGAAGTGTTCAAAAACCATGTAGATAAGGCCCTGAGTGACACGATTTAGTGGTGGGCTTGGCAGTCCTGGGGGAACAGTTGGACTTGATGATCTTAAATATCTTTTCTAACCTAGCTGATTCTATGAATTACATGGACACCATGCAGTTTAACCTTTTTAAATTTTCTTCCTTAAACTTTCAGTGAAGCGTAAAAGCAAACAAGACTCATTACAGCTGGAATAAGACAACACCAAGAGTCTCAGGGTCTGACCTAGTTTAGATTTTATGTATTGTATTTATGTATTGTAGAGGCTCATTACATGAAGAAAAAAGTTTGTTTTCTTCTTTGATTTTAAAATACCCAGTTCTATGAAGCTTTAGATGGCTATGTTTTAATTTGCATAGAGGAGGCTACTATGGTAACCCTTTTTGTGTTGCTAGGGCAACCATTTAATAATAATTAGTTCCTTACTAATTCACCTTTAATAGAGAGTTAAAGATTACACACAACACTTCCAAAAAGTGTGAATTTTCGTTGGGAAGGAGTCATACTACCATTTATAACACATCAGAAAGACCCTTTTTTCTTTGTGTTGTTTTTTTTTTAAACAAGGAAGAATAATTACTCCTCTTGCCATATCCACATATATTTATGTGACTTATACCCCATGTAGTCTCCACAAAGACACACTCAATATTATAGAATTTCAACAGGGATACATCAATTCAGATCTCTCAAATTAATGAGTGTTTTCACGTCCTTACAACATCCTGCTCTAACAGAAAACTGGATGAAGGAATACTGTTTTCCACCATCCTTGGTAAGAAGCAATGAGGTTTGTTATTGTGAATATGCACGTGTTACCCTGCACCATGTACAGGAGGCACCATCAGTCAGACATAGCCATGAGATGATTGGGTAGAACTGTAGAGAAAAGGATACCTTGGGGGTCATGGCCAGGTAGGACAGGGCTTGAGACTGTCCCTGATGTGGCATCAATGGAGCAGGGGCTGATAGGCCTGGGAGCTGAAATGGGGTCCTAGGCCATGGACATGGTAGGAGGAGCCCTCAGGTCCATGACTAAGCTGGGCACTTGAAGCAGCTTTCAAAGTCAGAAAAATCTGAAGTCAGATCTAACCTGCACACCTCAGATGTGAACTTCAAAACACAGGAAATTTCACTCTACATATATTCAGGTAAATGACAACTCAACAGTTGTGAAACTTGAGTCCAAATCCATACTTGCTGCCTAATTTATCCACCAGGAATACAACTTTTATAGACAATATTCTTTACTTGCCTCACTGCTCAGCAAAGATCGGAAGTTAAGGGTGAGAAAACCCTCCCACTAATGACTTTTTACTCCTCTTCACCTCAATTTTGTCGCTAATATCCAACCAAAACACTTACAACCCTGAACTTTCTGCTTGGTGTTCTTAAGGTTCAGCACCTCCTTTTAAAAGACTGACTTGAACTGCCACGGACAGTCTGTTGAGATAAGTAGAGCACTTCGCCACAAAACTGAAAATCAGTTCACACCGTCCTTCCCTTAACCTCCTGAAGATTTTGTGTGCAAAGAGATTAACATTGCTTGCTTACAGGAGTGAAACTCAATCCCCACACGGGGGTTTTGCTACCTGCAGAGTCATAGATTTCACAGTGGCCTGACATTTTGTTCCAGATAACCCTGAGTCCTGCGCAGAATTTCAGATTTAAACTGTTTGCTTTGTGATTTGAGGTTCTTTTTGACTGGTGTTAACTCAAACAATACTCTGGGCTGCTTGAGAGTGATTAGAAGCAACATTTTCCCCTCCTTATCCACACTCAGAACACAAAAAAGTATCTGTTGTCAGGAATGTCTGTTTATCTGTCACTCTCTCCTGCAACCACCTGAGAAGGGAGATGATCAGAAACAGGAAACCCTCTGAGATCACTGTGCCTGTGGCTCAGAGTAGCTGGAGAAGTGCAGAGAAAAGACATTACAACAGCATAAAGGAAATGGGACTGAAAGGAGAAGCACAGCTGAATCACAGCTATTCCTCTGATGTGTTCAGACACTGCTGAGCCCTTCCCAGCACAGCGACACCACACAGGTAAGCAGACTCCTAACCCCCACAAGCTGAAATGGCTGAAAAATGCACAGATCTGTCCTTGCTGTAGCATGAGGCTGACACAATTAGACTGACAGCCTCTTTTTGGTGCCTGAAGTTATTACTGAAGACTTCCTTTGAAATGTATGCGCAAGAATAGTGAGAATGCAACAGTTTTCTAATCACCATCACTTTATCTGTTTTTTCATCTATCATAAAATATTGGATAACATCTGGTAAAGAATCCTTTTTTTTTCCCCCCTTCAGCACTTTTTTTAAAGAAGCACTAATGAATCTATCTGACTAGCGGTTGTAAAAGGAAAGCAGATGGCACACTTATCACCCAAAAAACAATCCTACAACCTTGTCCTTTACAAGGATCTCTGGTGAGGAGGCAACTTGCTAATGACAGCAATTAGCATCATGAAAATACCAGGAAGGCCAGAACCTTGCAGACAGCATTTCTGATAAACTCAGGGATTGATGCTTTTTTGAAGCCATCCAGACAGGTAGAAACCATTAGTGTCTAATGTTAATTCATCACAGCTAATCAGGTCCTATGGGTTTCTACTTTGGTGTAACAATAGCTTGCAAGTAAATGCTAAATCAAGGAGAAAAATAATAGAGATCTATGTCTTTTGTCATACTACAGGGGTCTTATATTTTTTTTTATTACTCTAATGCTATATTGAAATCTAGCATCGAGCTGTCCTGTGTATACTTGGTGAAAGTCACTCTCTCTTTTAAAAGTAGCTTTCTGCTAAAGGAAGGGGAGAAGCAGCTCACAAGAATTTTGTAGAATGAATCTTGTGCATAACAACTAATTTCAATATTGTTTTATCCTGTAATTTCATTCTGTAATTGCAGAACTCCTTTGGAAGGATGCAGTGATAGGAACAGAGGTGTCTGGTAAGAGCAGGACAGGCTATCAAGGAACAGCAGTTTGCAGAAGACTAATTTGTGAGTGTCCTTGCAGCAACGTGTATAAACTGAGCACTTTTCCTCATCTTGATGTATTAAGATTACTGATCAAGAAAATTTATTTAGAAGATGCAACATTTGCAACGAAGCTTCATTACAAACTCAGTTTTGGCTCTCTTTATAAAACACACAAAGATGTTTTGGTCACAACACTGGTAAACTGATTTTTTTTTTTCTAAAATTGAGAAATGCTATCAGTTCCCTAGTGAAACGTCTTTCTTTTTGAGTGCGTTTCTCAGCCTAAGTGACTTATCCCCTTGTAGGTGATGTGAGAAGTGAGATTAATTCTTGCTTTGACAAATGGTCCTGGGTTTTGCCTTGGTAGCTTTCAGTGGAGTAAATCCAGAAAATAATACTTGTAAAGATTGTCTCATTCTTAGCAGTTAGAATGGTGAAGGGCCCTAACAAGCTTCAAGGACAATGCCAAGTTACTGCTGAGAACTTATCTTCCATTTACAACTGAACAAAAGTTGATCTTTATGCAGCTTTAATACAAAGGTAAAACACAAACGCTACAACATTCACTAAGAAAATATTTCTCCAATAAAATTGAAACAAATCAGGGAAATCTGTTGTAAATTCAACCATGTTTACTCTCTGGATGTTCATATTAGAATTTTAATCTACAAGTTACTTTTACGGTAACTTAGAGTCTTCATAGATTCATTTTAAGCTGAAAATGTAGTGCTTATCTTGTTATGGTGGTTATTTTATAGATGCATCATTCTTCACTCTTAAAAGTGGGTTTGAGGGAAAATGAATACCTAGACATTAAATAATATGTACACATACAAATATATCCATATACATATGTTTTCCATTTTTCTTAAGTGGTTCAGGTCCTGGGGCAGGTCAGCATCCTGAGTGCCTGGGCAGATAAACTAGGGACTGCAAGTGAACTTCTGTTCAATCCCTCATGGTGTTCCCTCTGGTCAGAAAAGTGGTACATTAGAGAGACAACATCTGCCACCTCACACATTTTGTGTGACAACATCACACATCTCACACTGTCATGTCACAATTGCTCAGAAGATCAATAGAAGACCTCTGTTCACAGGGCAGTCAATCTCTTACCTTTTATAAGCACTAAATTCACTTAGCAAGGCATGAAGAACAAGAATACAATAGAAATTCATTTACTTTGATCACAGCCAGATCTTGACATTCAGTTTCTACTGTAAGGACAATCTTTGTGAATGTTTTTCTCCTGAGCTATAACACTGAAAAGTCAGTGTTAGTAAGTGTATGAATAAAAAAATAACTCCAACTTCAAAAATATGAAAATCTAGCCACGTTTTCAAGCTTCTTCTTAAGCCATGTTTAATACAGCTTTGGTCTTGTTCACTGTTTGGTTGGATCATCTCTTTAAAATGCTGTTTTCTACCAACAATCTAGTTAATAAATTCCTCGCCTTTATAAACATTACCATAACCGATAACTTGACAGTAAATTTCTTTGAAGTTCTCATGTTGTTGTTTACATTCAGTCAGTAAACAAATTTGCAAGTAGTTATGAACAGTAGGACCTATTTCAATGTGATATATCCTTAAGAAACTCAAAGAGACATGTCTTTACCTCCTTCTCTTGAAAAACCACCTCGTAATTTAAACACCATTCCACTGTTTTCTGAGCTGGCATTACCATTAAACTTTTACATGGCTGAAACAAATCAGCTATATCCTGTGTCCTGGGTTCAGCTACAGCAGTCATTTTTTCTCCTTCTTAGTAGCTGGTGCAGCGCTGGTTTTTTTGACTTTCAGTCTGGGAACAATGCTGATAACACCGATGTTTTTAGTTGTTGCTAAGTAATGTTTACTCTGACCAAGGACTTTCTCAGTCTCATGCTTTGCCAGAGAGGAGGGGAAGCCAGGAGGAAGCAGAGACAGGACACCTGACCCAAACTGGCCAAAGGGGTATTCCATACCACAGCACGTCATGCCCAGTATATAAACTGGGGGGAGTTACCCCGAAGGCCCAGATCGCTGCTCGGGTCGGGCTGGGTATCGGTCGGCGGGTGGTGAGCGGTTGTGTCCTTTTCCCTTGTTATTCCTCTTATCATTATTATTGGTAGCAGGAGTGGTTTGTATTATACCTTAGTTACTGGAGAGCTGTTACCTCAACTCGTGGGAGTTACATTCCTTCGATTCTCCTCCCCATCCCTCCGGGAGCGGGGGGAGGAAGGAAAAGGGGGGGGGTTAGGGGGGGGCTGCGTGGTTCCAAGTTGCCGGCTGGGCTTAAACCACGACATCCTGTTTCACAAATGTTTGCTTGGGGCTTTTTACAAGGACATGTAGGGACAGGAGGTGGGGGGGGGACAGCTCAAAAATGTAAGAGGGTACATTTACATTAGATATTAGGAAGAAATTCTCTACTGCGAAGGTAGTGAGACACTGGAACAGGTTGCTCAGAGAAGCTGTGGCTGCCCCATCCCTGACAGCGTTCAAGGCCAGGTTGGATGGGGCATTGGGCAACCTGATCTAGCAGAAGGCGTCCCTGGCCTTGGCAGCGGGTTTGGAACTAAGTAATCTTTAAGGTCCCTCCCAACCCAAACCATTCCCTGATTCTATGATTGTTTCTTTCTGATTTCTCTCCCTAGTTTAATAGCTTATGGCTCACCAGACTCTAAAAGAGACTGAGACTTAGAAATGGATAATTAGCACAGAATGTAATAGTTGCCCTGTCCAGACCATCCAGTGGTCAGATGAAGTGGCAAATGTCCAAGAATTGTGACTATGGTGTCACTTTGCTCTATAATGGGAATCTGACCTTGGAAGTTTAGTAGCACAGACCAGGGGAATCTCATATAGCAGGAACAGCAGAGCTCACAAAACCTTACAGCAGCTTGACCAAGGCATGTATTAGTAATGAGTTTCAAAATCATGAAGTAGTCTGTCTTTCATGTACTGCATAATTGATTATCCCATTGTTTTCCACTACATGGTGTCAGACTATGATTTTAAATATGTATATATTCACTTATGTATATAAAATGCATATATATAACACAAAATATATACAAGAATCCCAGACTGTTTGTCCCAAATGTTTGCTGCAGTTGCATCTCATGTTTCTTCTTTGATTCCAAGAACATCTCTCAGAAACTGATTGTGAAGTAGGTAACACTGAAAACCAGATCAGATCAACCCGAGCAAAGTTTACCTAATAGCAGAAGTAACTGTAAAGTTGTAGAGAGAGCTACCAGTGTTACCTAAGAGGCCTTTGATGATATCTCCCTTTCTAAGAGAATATGTTGGTAATAAAACTTCATTAAGTTTTGGTCAAGAACAGGAAACAATTATGTCATGCTCAGGATTTTTCTGCATCAAAGCATTTAATCTTGAATAAGAGAAAATTAAAGTATTGATTACTAGGAGAACCTGTGTTTCAAAACAAATTTCATTAAATTGGCTTACCAATATTTGCAGATCTCCCCTCTAAAGTTTCTACGCAGTTGCATTATGTGTTTAACTGTGTCAGAATTTAAAGCATCATGTTATACGAGTCAGATGTCTCAAACAATTTTTCTAAGCTGCTCACCATGAAGTAAATGCAGTTGCTTATTAAACTTGTCTCTCTGTGTAAGTGGTATGAATCTACCACTTCTGGCTACATCTATAGTAGTAGCTTACTTATAAGTCTAAGCTTTCATTCAAGCTAAAAATCTTGTTTTGGCCACAATATGTATCAGCTCAATTTGGCTTTAGTCCAGAGCAAGCCAGAGTGTAGCTGTAATATGAATATTTGTGCCTATGAAGAGGCAGGTTAATGCAGAAATCCTACCTTCTACAAGTTGCATTGAAAAGATGTCATGAACAGTTGGTGTTGTCTGCCAGAGCCCACGTTTGAGCACAGGTGCCAAAGACACACAAGAGCAATGTATGTACACAGTGTTGGACAAATGGTTCTTTGAAGTGAGGGCACCTTAGCAAAGCAATCAGAAAGACAGGAATTTCTGACAGAACATAGTGACTATGATCTTAATTCCTAAAAGCCTAAAAGAATTATTTACTTATGCTTAGTCCTGCTAAGCCAGCACACCCCCAAGGGAGTGAGCAGCACTTGACCATGGTATAAGCAGCAACATGAAGTGAGTTTGAATCACAGTCTTGTCTGCTGAGGGTGACTATGCCTGTCTTGGTAAGAACTCACTTGCCTTTCTCACCCCAGATCAGACTTACAGGGCCGGTAGTAAGAAATGCTATCATTTAAACAGAGATTAATTTATCATAAGCTTTTTATCTAAATGTATGAAAAAATTGAATGAAGAAGGTATACTTGCATAAACCATCTACAGATAGAATCAACATAGTGTCTTGGAGATGAATTCAGTACAGTTTTGATAACATGTTATTTGAGAATTGAAGGTAATTATTGAACTTGAAATAAGTCTAATATAATTCACAGAGTATCAGATTTGTTTAGCCTGGTGAGATAGTCCTATCACCTTTTCTTCTGATACATCCTTCATCAGATCTTGAGTTTACCGATTTAAATGATAGGACAAACCTGCACCTGGAGATTCATAGACTTGCATTGGAAATTGTCAGAAGAAAATATAGATGAAAATGACTGATTGAATGACTACAGTAAAAACTGATGGTAAAACAGCTGTGAAGCCATTGAACTATAAAAAGGGAGAAAACAGATATTAGGGTTACAAGTAGAATACTTTTTTCAAGTCTGAGAAGAATAAGTGGTGCTAACAGATTTTTTCCATCTCTGTGTACTGTGCTGGTACACAGCAGAAGTTAAAACAACCTGGTTTCCAGATATGCTGACCTACCTCATTTTAAGATCAAGCCCTGAAGTCAGAACTGAATAAGACCTACTAAGGAAAATATCAGATACTGATCGAAAACATTTTGTCTTGTCCCCTGTAGTTCCAATTAGAGATATATAGAATTATAACCCCAAGACTACTTCACTTGTGTTTCCTGGTAAATTTTATTGCTCAGTTTAACTGGATGAAAGGAATACTGAGTGAAATAGGTAGTAGAAAGAGATCAGTAAGAAAAAGAAATTTTCCAGGCATAAGGAAATTAAAAGCTGGTAAAAGAGCAATAGAATAAATTAAAATAACATTTCATAAACATAGAAATAAATGTTTTTTAGCTTGTGAAGCAGTATGCAGTAATATGTGACATTGCATGTAATGAATTCCAAGCAGAGTGCAAAACACTTTAGAATGGCTGAAGACTAATTTTCGAAGTGACTTACTTGTCTCCAATGTTCTCTTTTATTCAGGTTATTGTTACAACAGAGGTTCTATTGCCACATTGAAATATAGATCAGTCATAGTTAAATGACTTTTTTTTTTTTTTGTATGAGAAGGTATTCACTTCCTTTTATTTTTCCTGCTTTTTGTTCTTCTGCTATGCAAATGAGCTTTACTTCTTCATGTCTTTTCCAGTTCAGTTACTGCACTGATAAAATATTGCTGCTAGCTTGTTTGATTCTTTTTTCTTACCAGCCTTCACCACCTTGGTTATTTAATAAACAATAAATAATAATAATAATAAATAACAAAAAAAGGCAGAATCCTATTCTTCCCATTATTCTGAACCTTCGATCTCCTGTTTGCAGTATCATTTTCAAATGGTACAAATAATAATGCAAATTCTTGGTATTGCTAAATGAAAAGAACAAGACCCAGTAAACTGTCTAATACCAAGAACAGCATTTAGCAATCTTTTACTGGCTTGCTCTCTGAGGGTTTGGGGCTGCAATAATGCCATGGCCTCCTATTCTGCCAGGTACCTCCACGTGGCATTGCCCTGACCCTGGCAATTCTCTCTCACTGTGGTCCTCCCTGCTGTGTTTGTCTAGATACTGGGGAGACAGGTCTTTCCTGAAACTGGATGGTGTGAAAAATTGAAATAGTTTTTGTACCAGTTAGTGGTCCTCGTCAGGTTTTAAGATATGCAGAACAGGAGCCTAGCTGAGTTGGAAGAACTTCTCTGTTTGTGGGAGGAAGAGATTGGAAAAGAGAAGATGGCAGGCTACACTCAATCCAGGGCATCCAGTAGCTGTCATGCTTCAGAAACTGCCTTTCTGTCTCTTCCTGCTATTAAAGTGTGTCAAGTTATGTGATTATTTTTGTAGTCCCTACTAATGCAAACCACCTATTCCGTCTATGCAAAATAAATCCCGTCAGAAATAGCCTGCAGGGTTTAAGACATTGAGGAAAGTATTAGAAGGGGCTTAATCTTGACTTTTTCTTTTAAAATAGAGACTATGACAAGTATGTAATTCTTCCAGTGACCCTTCTCAAAAAAAAAATCTAAAAATTTACTTACTGCCAGAGGTAATGGTCACTGGTTGTGGTTTTTCCCACAGAAAGAGCTTCCAAGTATAGGGCTTGTGCAAATGACATCCCAGCACCCACCAGTAACAGCTGCCATCTGTCAAGACATTATTTCACCTGACTGGTGTACTTTCTTCAGGCATATTTAGGCATTTTTACAGAAACCAGTTATATTTTGGCGCCTATTTTAAACCACTGGAATTAGACTCATAATTCCTGTGCAGTACAATTGTGACATGCAAATGATACACTAATACAGATTTATCCCATGATAGGTAAAAAGGGACTTTCCCAAAGTGAATCCCAATCAAATACTCAAGTGAGAACAAAACATGGGTTGGAAAATAGAGGGAATATTTCAAAATGAATTCAGAAAAATTAAATTCAGTTCTGATAATGGGGGTTTACAGTCTAGTAACAGTATTGATTTTTAAGTTCATCTTCATAATATATTGGTTCTTATTTAAACACTGCAAGTATATTATTTTTTTGTTAGAACTGAGGTGAAGTCTACGGTGAGGGACTTGGCAAATACTTGAGCAATACAGATTTGATTGCAGCATGTACATTGCAATTACAGCCCTAGTGAAATCAATTAATTTAAACCTATACACACTACCTATAGAGTAGGCGTTACCAATTTAATTGATTTTCACCTAAATGAAAGGCTGATGGAGAAGACTAGGCTGGGAGCCACTCAAACAGTGTTTCAAAAGTGCTTTCTCCTGGTTCAGCTCTTGTCCTCCTTCAGAGTACACATTATCTTCCCATGCAGATTTTCCCTTTTTGGCTTTACAAGAAGAAGTACTGAAAGTATTAGTAAGATAATGTCAGCAAAACCTTTTTGAGACTAAAAGCATTAAGTATTCCTTTGACTCCAAGGCTGAGGAGCTTCCATTTCAATCTCCAGCTTCATATTAAAACAAAAATGGCCATAAAAAATAATTTCATCCCCTAACACTCTGCTGAGGACAAAATCTTGAAAAAAATACCTAGAAAAAAACCTTAACAAGATATATTGCACTTCCACACTTGGAATGTGTTTTTACAGATTTTTTCACAGGTGTCGATATTGGGTGTCTGTGTCCCTTTTTCAAAGGTTCTCATAGCATGACAGACAGCATAACTAGACAAGTTCTCTTTTTTGACTAGTAGAAACATGCATAGCAATAATTATTATATATTTGGAGAGACTAACTTTATATTATAGCTGGAAAATATCTGCTAACCTTCTGAACACTCTCTGAAAATCTCCATTACTGGGTCTTTCTCACTATGTAAATGCACTACAGGGTGTAACTAATTTCAGTTGTAAAGATCTTAAGGTTGGGGGAAAAAAATAAATAAAAGTGTACCTAGAATTCATTTTTCCCTCTTTCTGCTTTATTTTCTGTTATCACTGAAAGGTTCCTGTAAAAAGAAAGGTCTTGATCTGTACTGAGGGTAGCTGGGGTTTTGATTCATTCTGACAGCTCTGGCAAGGACAGTCCCACAGTGAAGGACCTTCAGACAACTTCAGAAGGTATAGAGTATTCTTTGCTGTTGTAGCATCTCAGACAAAAAAATACAAGAAATTATTTTAATAAACTTTTTAGTCTTTTGGTGACAGAGGTGAGGAACCAGCAGTGGAGGATAAGATTAAGATGTCACATAGCTCAGTATCTCTGCTCAGCCTAGGGCAGGCTTAATTTTCTCTGACTGCTTACTTGACATGGCTAGCAGAAAAAACCCTGTAGAATCACATGTAAAGCATTGAAAACATCCTGGCACAAGCCAATGTTTCACATATCACCCAGACATCATGTGTCGGATCTATTTTTAGCCAGGTTTAATATCAATAGTACTCTGTAATTTTAAGGGTTTGAAGCTGCTGCCCAATAGATTGCTTCTGGAACTGTTTCATAAGTAAATAAATTTACTGCCATTGCACACTGCTGTTAGTGTATCATTGGCTTCCCCTACAGACAACTTTTCATAGCTGACTAACAATATATCCGATATGTCTTAGCCATATTGGTTGTATTAATGCCATCAACCTGGTATAGCATAGCACAGTATGACAGGGCGTAGAAAAAAAAAATCAAGATTCTTGCTAAATAAAAGGTACATGCAAGTATTGAAGATTATTCTAGCAAAATCATTGCCAAACAAATAACTGGTTCCAATGTTGAAAAGGTCACCGGCAAATGAAATGTTCTTTAAAGGATTTTGTAATTCCTCATATGGGTTTTAATACCACTTTAGTGAGCACTGCCTCCAGGTTCTCAGAGCTTTAGATCGGATTTTCAAGTTAGTAATAGATAGAGATCTATGTCACTTCTGCAGCCAGAAACTGCTTGAAGTAGAAAACAGAAAAGCAGCATGAAATGAGTACAGTGGGCATTTATCTTCACAGAACCAGTGCTTTCAACATAGCACACCAGAAAGCATTACATTTAGATTGTCGCCATCATACAACATAATCAATATGGAATTGACCTTTTGCATTCCTTGGACAGTTGCTGTGTTCTAAGACATTGAAATAAATATATAAATGCTCTCAAAAGATGGTAAGTGGCTGCCCTCTGTCTCTTCTGCAAGTAAAAAAGAACTTTCCTGCTAACACTTTGTCTCCTACCACTTTGCAAAGCAAAGAGAGTCCAGTCTACTAGCCAATCTATCCAGCTTGCTTGATCCACAAGTGTAAATTCAACCTTTAATTTAGGTTTCATAAAATACATAGAAGACTATATCACATGTCTAATTAGAACTGGCTGAATTTGAAAACAATTGTTAAGTTAAAAAAAAAATAATAATTTTGCTGTTGAGTTTTTAATTGAAAGTGTTTAAAAGGCCTTTTACAATGCTTGCACAGACTATAAATGAAACTTTAGAATTTAAATGAAAAGCTTTTTCTTCCCTGCTGTAAATAAGAATATCCTTACTAGTTATAAATTTGCTGTTTTCAGAGTATGGCTTGAACTTCGAAATCTGCATCTATGTAGGTCAATTGTCTGTTAGATACTTAGGAAGATCTTTACTTAATTATAAATTAAATTAGTGCTAAGCAGTAAAAGATTACTTGGCATCCTAAAAACCCTATTTATAATATTTCTCTTAAAACACTTTATTATTGCTTAAGCCCATGTATTAAACACTAGGTTTGCATATATAACAGAGTTCTGTTACTGACTGTTTTCTCCATTATCTCCCTTACAAGGCTAACTAGGGAAAAACCTAACTAGGTTTTTGTCATGGTTAGTCAATGTCATGGATTTATGTTTTTCAGTCTCAAATTTCACAGGAGTTTTACAATATACTTATTTCTTTCCCATCCTCCAAGATCTCTGTATAAATCTGAATATTTTTTTTTTTAATAATGAAAAGATATCTTTTTTTATAGTACCTGTCTCTCCTGTTTTCCTTGGAAATCTGAGTCTAGACATTTAATGTTTTGGCAAAGTCTCCTTCAGTTAATAAATTCCCTCTGACATTTGACGAAGGCCTTACACTCTTTTCTTAGACCTATAGTTACTTAAGTTCTTGAAAAGAACCTAATTAGGTATCTAAGATGTATTAATATCATATTTTCATTCTTTAGGGTTTGCTTCCCCAAAACTTCCTTTCTTTTAATCCCTTTTTGTAGTTATCCCCTAATCACATCTCTACTTTTCTTCCTCCCTAGGATTTGTGGGTCCAGCCATGGGGACTGCACAGTTTGGCATAGCAGGTCTATAGTTTGGGTCATTCCAGGCTATGAATCTTTCTTCAGCACTAAGCATTTTCATTGTCTGTGTTGCTGCACAACATACATTGGAACCTGTGAAGATTATGTTTAAGCACTGCTCTGATTTACAAAATTTCTGAATGCCTACCACTACCGTGGGCTTCAAAGTCTCTCCCAGTATAGCCAAGAAGCTGGCTCTGGAACAGGGGATGTCTGGATAACAAATGCACAAACATTGCTGTTGTAGTTATACATCTCATCAGCAGCTGCTGGGTTCCAGTTCCTTTGGAAAATCAGGGAGGCATGTGACTACAGACTTCAAAAATCTATCTTTGCATTTACAGTTTTTAAACTCTAGTCCTGCAGGTAAAACTTGCAGAATGCTGGGTGACTTAGGATCCTCACTGTTCGTATTCTATATTTTCTGACTTGTGAGTGCTAGATCAGTACATATTGATATTTCTTTCTCCTTCTAGTGATGGAGTGTTTCTTGTTTGTTTAAGAGGGGAAACATTACTGAAAACAGCAGTACCAAATGGTCATATTATGCTTCTAATACTGCTTTAAATGTCCCTTCAGACACAAATCTGAGTTGATTCAGTTGTTACCAGTCACTACTAGACAGTAAATTGAGAGGGATTTTCTATATCATTTGTATGTAAAGTAAAACTTCAGTTAAAGTTCACAAGGCTAGGGGCAATACATCTTTTATTATAAGTTAGCTTTTATTATAAACTAATTATTTATTAATTAATATTAACTTTTATTTTCTAGGTGTTGTGGTTTAAGCCTGGCCGGTAACTCAGAACC
>NW_009937528.1:0-11214 GCF_000696875.1 Nestor notabilis
TTTATATATTTATTTATATTTATTTTTCTAAAATCATTATGGTTTCTAATGATTTCAAATAATCAATTTATTTGAATTTAAATAAATCAATTGATTATTGAGCAGACTGGGGTCTTGCATTCTGATCATTCAAGCTCTGAGTAGATGTAGTTCCACGTCCCTTTGAGGGCAGCTCTTCCTTCAAGATCATGACTGCTTGTAACAGCTGGAACAAAGGATGTGTCAGTCTCAAGAAGACTAGCAAGCTCTAGGGACAACTTTGTTGCCTGTTTGTCCGGAAATTTGAAACTTGCATATATCATTTCATCACAGCTTCTACCACTTAACAAAATACTGCTCTGGCTATCATCATGAATATAATGATGTGATGTTGTAATGTATTTTCCTTCAGAATGCCTTTACTTAAGAAGGACATCGAAACCCTGTATATTGTTGTTAAGAGTATGCAAAGTGCTGTCTGTCCACTGTAGTGATGAACAGGGAGAGAAACAAAAGTACATTGCATAGGAGTAGAGATGCATGCTGCTTGATCATGAGAATGACCCTTCCTGGAGATTTGTTTACATTCGCACTGATTTCCCTTAGAAGATCAAGATGAAAATAGCTCTAGTAGGTTTCATGTAGATGGTGTACATATCCGTGATGAGTACCACTTCAGAAATCTTCTGGCAGCATTTCCTATGTAAGTTCGTGGGCTCAAAAGCATGGGCCTCCAGAGTGGAATACCTGCAGAGAACTGTAACTACATCTACATGAAGTGTTTTTGCATTTCCAAGTGGGGATTATGTAGCTGATGAAAATGTCTCCTTAGCCAGTTATCATTCTCTTTGTGCAAATGTTTAGTATTCTGTTCAGGTTCTTCAAATGCTATCATTTAGGTAATGGAAGTAGTCAGGAATGATGAGATGAAGATTGAGTTTGTATGCAGAATAATTAGATGCTCTGCTAGCCTGCAAACCTAGAAATATACTTGGTTTTTCCTCTCTCTCAGATTTATTAATTCATAATAATAATCAGTTATGCAAGTATAAAAAGCATGCAAATTTCTAGCAGTTAAAACTCACAGGGAATGTGACACTTGATGACTAACTTCACTCATTTTATTTCAGAGGGAGATACAGTGTTCCAGGAAACCCGAAGACGGTTAATCCTCAAAAAGGATCGATTAAAAAGACTGTAGGAGTGAAGCAGCTTCCAAAACTAAAGCACTGATTTAATGTCAATGCCAAGAACTTCCGATCACATTTTTAAAAATTTAATTTCACTGAAAGTTTCTAAATTGAAAATGGATGTATTTATGCTTTATTATAATACCAAACCCAGATTGGCATGTCTTCTTGGCTGCCTGAATGTGTTTCTTCTACTTGCCATCTTGGTTCTGGTGATCTTTTTCCATTCTGGTGATTCTGTGTGTCAGGAAGTTGGTAACCTTGGAGAACATTTATTGTCTTTATACACTAGATAGGTCCTTAAACTCTTTGACTGCACAGCAACCCTTGAAAACAAATAAGCCTGTAACATTTTTGACCTCTCAACAAAGAAGAAGTAAAAGGCAGACTGATAACCTGAAGTATTATCTCACCATCCAAACCAGTAATTTCATATAAAATTCCATCCAAGGACATCACCATTCAGTAGAGGCAGCAAAGAGAGCCTCTCAAGTAGCCCGATGATGGTAGAGCTGAACATGCTTTTCATTTGGCTTTTAAGAAGGCTGACAGCATAGTTTACTATCCAGCTTGGTTTCTTATATGATACCACACAGAAGAGTCCCTTTACAGTAGAAAGTTGGTTTATATTCTTTGAGATTTCTTCTGTAGCAGAGAAAACAAAACACCTCCAAATGTAACTTTTTTAAAGCTAGCTTGCCACAGACCCTATGTTGACCACCACTTTCTGTCTGAACGATATAGAAGCACAGCACCATTTCCAGCTACTTCAGGCACTAGTAATGAGTATATATGGAAGAAAAACTGAGCACTTTTTATGCAGGATTCCTCAGAGCCTATCTTGTGGCGGGGTTGTTTCTTTTAAACACTATATACACATTATGTTTCCTGTATGTTGCTGTTTGAAATTCAAACTCTGATATGAAACTTTGTATCTAGGGTCTGGGTTCCATGAAAACCTCTATGTGTTCTTCAGTGGCACTGATATGTGTATTTTTATGGTCCAAAATAATGACAGTCCTTAAAGTCATCTCTTGAACGAAAGTAGAACTACTTCATATTTTTGTTCTTAAGTGTGCATTTGTTGTTGCAGTTTCATTACGTACATTTTAGTCATTAAACTTCAGTAGAATTTTTTTAAGTGTTTTGGTAATGAATCTTCAAGCCTCTGCGTTACATCTTAAAAGCTCTAGGCAGAGCAAATGGTTTAGAAGTGCTTGACTGCTTTTTATTGTTTTTAAGAGCATTCCTAGCTCGTTGCAGTATCTAATAAAAGCTTTTTGCTTCTTTAAGAGCAGTGCTAACAGTTCCTTATTACTGGCAGCATCAAAGTGGGCCTGTAATTAAACACATATGAAAAGATCACTGGTGTCATTCTAAAATGGAGAGAGAAAAGACCTGTGGTATTGTACAGCATGTTCTGTGTGGAAACCCCACTATTTTTTTATCTTCCACAGTATGAGGTTTATTACAGATATTTCTTATGTTGCTGTGATGCACCTGGTGCCATTCTTTCATAAGCAGGGTGGTCTGCCCAGCCAGTTTTTTCCTCACAGTTACAGTTGAAAGCATAGCACAGCTGATGAGGTTAGCACTGATCTGTTCCTGCTTTTCACATGGAAAAATTCCAAATTTTGATTGTGCTGGCATTTGTCATTGTGGAGAAGGAGAGGGGAAAAAATCACCATAATGGTCCTATTGGCATAGAAGACAAGGGACATCTGCAGTGGTGAAGAATACCCAGTTCTTGGATTGTGCAGCAGATATTTACTGCTACTGTCTCTGAATCAAACGTTAGTCAAAGTGCTCAAACCTGGCCCCACAGCTCCTCAAACTAACTGGGAGCATTGCACAAATATGGCAGAATGGCATTTTTCATAGCAGGAGACTTAGATGCTTCCCTCGTGGGTAGTCCCCACTGGGGACTTAAAAAGAGACTTTTTTTGGAAGTCTAAAAGAGACATCTATTGATGCAGTTTGGTACAGTGACAACCTGAGGAGGGGAGCAGACCATGTCCTACTTAGTCCCTGATTCAGCTTGCCAGGAGCAATTGCAGGATTTGAAAGTCAGTAGTATGATAATTAAGCCCTCAAACATGTGTTTGACCATTCTAATTGTGTATCCAGCTGTAATGTTTGCTGTACAAAATGGTTATAGTTCTGCACTCTTATGCTTTGAATTACTTGCAGTTCATTTTCCTTCTGCCTTTCTGAAAATAAGGGCGCCCTGATAACTTTGATGTTATCATAAGTTTGGTTAGTCAAGTTTCTTTGAAACAGCAAAAAGGTAGTTTTTGATTTCAGAAGTGGTGTGTTATTTCTTTGGACCTGAATAAAACTTTTACACTGCTAGCTTTCCCAAACCATGTTGGAATTTTTGGTTTGGTGGTTTTGGATGGATGAGTGTTTTGGAATTCCTGGATTTATCTTGCATGGACTTTTCTCACTATTATTATGCTGTGCTGTGAAATGAGTTTTGATTACATTTGCAGCAACGAACAGTTACAGTCTTTAAACAATATCTTCTATACAAATATTTTAGCACTTTTAGGAGTAATTAATCCTTGAAAGCAGAGTACGTACTATTGGTTTAGGCATAGAAGGCTGAATCACAGAGCTAGGTTTATTTAAAGTAGAGATGGGAGTGTAGCAATGTCTGGGTTTTCTGTGATTTCAGGACAGGGTGATCTTTTGTAAAGTTGCTAAGCATTGTATAGTAAATTCTGTCTCCTCTAGAGCCTCTGTGCATCATATTTTAAGCTGGACAAATCTGAAAATAAAAATGGGAAATTGAATTGCTGACAGCTGTGGCTGGTGAGTGAATGGAGCTAAACATCAGAGGAAGATTGGATTACAGCTGAAGGTTTGAATCTGGCCAAACTTCTTCCTGCAGCACAGAATGTGGTTGCGATTCCAGATATATTGGTTGCTGGTTGTAGTGTGTAGGTGCCTTTAATTGGTGGACTAAGAAGTTTTATATCCTAACTCAGGACTTGAGAGTATGCTTCCCTAACGTGGTTACTCATGTAACTCCACAGATTTCAGATGAGTCATGATTTTGAGGTAACTTTGGCATTCTGAGTATTTACCCAAATTGCTGCTGGAAAATCTGAACTAAAAAACTCAAATGCCAGTAAGCAGACATTTCTTATCTCAAAAAAAAAAACCCAAACCTTTTTGTTTGTTTGTTTTGCTTTTAAGTCTCATGCTTAAGAGTCATGATTTTTCTTTTTAATGAATCAGCATAGCACCACTGCATTCCTCTATGATAGAATAAAGTTAAAATATTTATTGGATAGGCATTGACTGTGTGGTTGATTATTGTGTAATTTTGCAGCATAACCACAGACTCCAGAGAACTTGCGTGATGGCCTTCCTCGTAGTCAGGATATTATTAATAGTAAGCAAGATATTTCATTGCTTAAATACTTTGTTTAATGGGTTCTCCATACAACTAACTGTTGAGGTGGTAGAGTTCACAGCTTCCCTGATTCCTATGATATTCCATCTCCACTGGTAAAAATGAGATGCATAATTTACCCTTAATACATTTCCAGTAGTGGAAGATGCTGTGCAGGCAGTTTTAGAAGTGTGATGTAGACACATTAGCAAACAAGCAAGCAAATAAATAAATAAATAAATAAATAAATGAACCTTCTGTTATTAAGCTTCTGCTGTTGCTGCCAGACTGGTGTCAAACATAAACAGTAATTTGTACTAACTCTGGTTGGAAGCAGAAGTGTATGGATTAAAATCACAGCTAATTGCAACAGTTTTATCTCTTTACATACAGGTGTCACACTAACGGCAGACAACTCTAGACCAGATAAAGAGGCTTTTCAAAGGTGGCAGTATGTAATTTAACTTGGCAGATCAGTTTAACCCTCTCTTCCAGAGATACAAACATTGCATGTAGTTCCTTGTGGGTTACAGCTTGGAATCCATTTTTACTGCACTTTGCTAATCTGTGCCATACACCACCAAGAACCACATAGAGCTCAAATGAACAGCTCATATCTACAGGAGCAGCAGGCAGTGGGACCAGGCCTTCCCTGTGGTTCTGTGTGCAGACCGATGCAGCACACCACAGCAGGGGCTCACCAGGGCTGTGCCATCCTGTCAGCAATAACCAGCAACAGCTGAACTACTTGGATGGGTTTAACCTCTGAAGCCATTCCAGGGGCTGCCTCTCAGACTGGTGGCTTCCATCATGGTCCTGTCCTCCATGTGACAGCATCCTCTTAAAAAGATTGTCAAGAGTCAAGTTTTCTCACAAAGGACAACAAACGTGTTTTGTGTCCTCTGGCTGGTGGAACAGGTAGCACCTCACTGTGCCCTTGCCATTAGCTTATAGAAATTTCCCACTGTGCTTGTAACTCTCTTTACTAAGCTCTCAGACATCCTCTTCATAACCAGAGATGTTGGCTCATCACCTGATAGCAATGGAAAGAAAGATGTATGCCTGGTGGTAGTAATAGCATTACAGGAATTGCACTGTCCACCCACAGCACAGAGCTGAGCACTGAAGGATGTCAGTCTGTTCCCTTTGGCACAGAACTGTTTTGAGCTTCTCCAGTTCTCCCTCTAGAAAGGCAGATTATTTGAGGGGGACTACCCCCAGCTGAGATTCCTTTGCCTGTTATAACCAGGGACAAAACAGGGCTGAGAACACAGTACTGACCTGTTGCAGATGCCTCAGTCCACCTAAGGGAGGCTCATCAGCTGCTTGTGCTCATGCCTGGGGGTACCTGGGCAGTTTTTAAGTTAGAGCTCAGCCTCCAGGCGTAGGCACTGCAGGTTCTTAAAATTTTGCAGCTCAGAGCACTCGTTTGCCATGTTCTGTCCCATGTTTGAGGGTCACCACCAGTCCATCAGAATTCTGTATTGAAGACTTCCTTGGTGCTGTCTTCCCTGAGGAAGCAGCAGAGCTTCATTTCCAGGCTGGTAAAGTTCCATCACTCTGGTTCCCATGTAACTTCCTCACCCCTGCCTTTGTTGCCTGGGAGAAGATGAACTCTGCTTTAGGAACCCATCTGTGAAGTGGGGAGAATAGTATGTTTCTGATGCTGAAAAGTAATATGAAGATAAATACACTAGTGCTGGAATGAAGCCAGCTCGTAAAAACACAATGAGCCTAAGTAAGCTTGACCTAAATCTGATGGGTTTTCTTTTGTCTTACAATGAAAATGGATAACATTGGTGCAAAAACTTAACAGCTGTGGCTGCTGCATCTTCTGCAGATGCTGCATCATCTGAAAAGAATGACCAGCAAAGGTTCATGTCGGGGTATTTCCCAGTGAATGCAGCCCAGCAATGTCACCAGCTGCTGTGCAAATCTTGTTGAAGGAAAAAACGTCAGCCACGAAAGGAGAAGGACCCCTTGTGAGGTGCAGCAAGGACATGCCTCGCTCCCACACCGCTGTGCATCAGGCACCTCCTGCAGCTGTCTGATCTCTCCTCACAGCTAGCAAGTGTGCTGTGGGGAATCTGTTAAGGAATGATGTGGTGTAACAGAGCAATGCAGGCTGGGAAGTGGAGAATTCATGCACAGCTGAAGGGCTATTTTGGGGGAAAATGAAGCAACAAGGGTGTGCCCCCTTGACTCGATCCTGTGCTGATTGGGAATAGGATATTGAGACAGCTTTAAAAAAGAGCAGAAGAGCAAAAGAAGGAAATATAAGAGTGGGAATCATCTGTCCCACGTTGGTGCTTAAAAGTCACACATCTAAGTCTGAGGTAATCACTGTATAATCCACGTGTAGTCAATGGGAAAAAATAGACAGCTTTAGAGAGCAGTTCCTCTCATTTTAACAAAGGTGCTTAAAATGGATCAGATGACACATCTACTGCATTTCTCTCCACTGACTAGAAAGAGAATGTAGGATGACACATTCAGAATAACCTGTCTAGAATATAGGTAGGTAAGCTGAATCCTGCTCTTGAAAATGTCTTTATTTTTCTTGCTTTTGTCAGGGAGAGTGGCACCACGATCAGTAGAGAATCAGACCGAGAAGAAACGCTAAGCTGCAATTTGACTCTCCTTTGGGCTGATCTTTTCCTCTTGCAGCAGCCTAGCACACAAAACCAGACCTGTTCTCTAAGCATTGCATTTACAAGGCCCACAGATCTATTCTCATGTTGCCTCAGCACTTACAAGGACAAATTGCCCTTTTTTCCCCTTCCCTTTGAAGAGATTTGGCAAGCTTCATGGTCTTTTGAAATCAAAGCAACAAGCTGCTGCATTATTCTAAAAAGCACTGCCCCTAAATCCTATGGACCTTCAACATACAGGTGGGAAAATATAGTCCATGGATCAATTTACTACAGACCTTAGAAGAAATCTGATGCAATTGGGGTAGGAATCAATAACCTAGGGATCAATAGTTTTTTGTGTGTGTTCCTGTCTCTTAAAAAGCTGAGCTAAGCATTTACTAATGACAAGTCAAATTATTGGCTGGGCAAATGTGTTCTTGGAGGATTAAAGTAGTTTGCAATTTCGCCAGGCCTGCATAGGCTGATAGTGTAACTTCATTAGTATAATATATTTCCAGGGCAAGAATAATTTGTCCAAATACACTTAAAATGTTTGGATGAAATCATCTGCCTTGCCTTAAACTGCCATCAGGAATCATGTTAGGCCAAGCCTTTGGTTTCTCATTGGCACCTGAACAGTGAGGGTGGATGCTGCTTCTGTGGCTATCCTGGCTTCGAGGGGTGCAAGAACCACACATCTTTCATATGGCTGGAGAGGAGAGGAAGACCGTATGTCTGTGCTGTGTTTGGAAATCTTCAGTGAAGCACAAGTCTGAAAACTTACTGCTCACTGCTGCCATGGCTAATGTTTCTTAATTTGTATGAATACCTCTCCAGTGGCTGGTGTTTCTGGGTACACCTACAGACTGGAGAAGTAGTGGGAATCTCTAACAATCTGAATCAACAAAAGGCTTGCTACAGATGGGAAAAATACCTCTTTCAAACCCAATCAAAATTAGAAGACCAAAAACTTGATACCATAAAACACACTCAAATTCCTTGGCAATGCTTTGATGCCTCAGCCATCCTGGGCTGGGTTTGACTGGATCCTGGTTCCGCTCACCAGGCCAGACCCCCAACCCCACTTGCAGGCAGATGTCCTGTCCCAGCCTTGGCTGTCCCCATCCCAAGGAATGCCAAGGAGGTGTCTGATGCCAGAGACTGGGACTGCCTCCAGTGTCCCCTAGCCTGCCCTGCTCCTGGCTGGGGCAGTGGGATGGGCTCTGCCTGCCCTGCCTGGCTGCCCAGGATCCCCTGCAGCTCCCAGCCCTCAGTAGCTGAGGTCAGTGGCTGCTGCCAGTCCTGTCAGATTTGCACTTGCTGATAGCAATGACACAAATAACAACTCACTAAAATGCAGCAGTGATTTACTTTAAGCACTTGAGCACCTGCTGTTGCTCGTTAAGGGATTATCATGCCTCAGATTGTTACTGGCAGCCCAGGGTTTACAGTTTTAGCACATGGCACATGTGTATGAGTTACCTCACAGTGTAAGGGTTCATGCACTTACTGTGTCCTCCACCCCCCACCCCACCCCCGGCCTTTGTGTTAAGATCTCACATGCAAGCTGAAGCCATACATTTTGGAGATAGGATGCTGAAGAGAAACATGCATGCTTTTAACATTGGATATCAGCATTTGACAGTATCTCATGATTCAGAACAGCAGAACTTTCTCCATTTTTTTATCACTATGTGGGCATCACTGCAATTAGCATTTCCTGAGAAGGCTAAGAAGAATACAGAGGTGGAAGAGATGTGAAATGATGCTAAAGCCTCTGCAGAGATCTGACTTTTCACACTGTCCCCCTGGACTGGCATTCGGTGGGGGAGTTATAGCAGTTTTCACGGCAGATACTCTGAAAACCTTGGCCAAAATGCCTGTTTCCTCCTAGGAGTCTCCCTTACCTGTTTGATTGCTTTAATTGGTTGTTCTTCTGTCCTCTAGCATCTGCAGCGTGTACTTTCTCACTGTAGCATTTCACAGTACTGCAAACTTATTCCTTCATCTCATTTTATTCAAGTTGGTCACCTGCAAGCCTGAGCCATACAATTCAATTAGTATTTTCTGGCCTGGTAATTTCCCATCACCATCTGTTTCCTAGTGCCAGCACCAGCTGCAGTGATGCCTGCTCTGCCTTTTTTTGAACTGTCTGCCCTCTTTCTTGTCACCACCAAAACTTGTAACTGGAAATTACTTGAATTTTGCTGCTTTCTATGTTGGCTCTATGGGCTACTTGTCTGGTCTCAGGGAACTGCCATTCATAGGAGCAGTGCTCATGGCCTGTGCTCAAAGATACAGAAAATGGAAAAAGAGAACATGTCGACACTGCAGAGGACAAAGAGCATCCTGCTGCTTTCCCAGCCAAAGCTTTCATGATGTGCAAAAAAAAACCCCACCACCAAAACACACCAACCCAGAACAATATCACCTAAAATTCAAAAGCCATGAAAGACCGTACTGGTCCATACAAGCTTTCACTTGAGTTATTTTGAAGGAAAGTTCAGCATTTCTGTAAAAACATTGTATATCAAACTTCATAAAAACTTCAATTTAAAACAAGCCTTGATACAAAGCAGGGGGAGAGGAGGAAGGTTACCCTATAAAAGCCTTTGAACAGTTTACTTATTAAATACCTCAGAAGGACTATTTTACATCTAAAGTTGTGTTCAGAGGCAAGAAGAAGATACTTCTGCTACAGAAGAAAAGAGGCTTGCTGAGGGCATAATTAATTTACTCGCAAAGAGAAAGCTTAAGAAGTTTAATGGACTGGTTGAATTCTTATATAAATTAAAAAAAGAGAGATGTTCTAAAGTAAACCTGCATGCTTTTGGCATTCCTTTTGAGCTGTGGAGTGTAAACATAACTGAGGTACTTACCGAATATGTCTGTGCAAAGACTGTCTAACAGTATCTGGTGAATTCCTGGACCCTTAAAAAGAAGGTGCAATAGAAGATAATACAGAACGTGTTGTTAAGGTTTATGTTAAAAGGCAGGTTTTCAGAGGACTTACAGAGTAGATTCAAAGATGGCCCAAATTACATAGGGCTTAAAAGTTAGGTCGCAGAAAGGGAACCTGCCACTGATGTTCTCTACAGTTACATGGGAAAAATTTGAAATCAAAGGATGAGATTTGCAGTACTCAGCTGCCATGTGAGGGGAAGCCTAAGCCAGCCATCAGGATGATGAGCAGCAACGATGGAAAGCTCCCATCTACACTGCTTTATTTTACTAAACCAAGTAGGGAAGCTATGTCTGGAGACAGCTTCTGTTTCAGTTCATCACTTCATGATGAAATGCAACTTATCCAGAAAATTCTATTCTGTCCTGTTTGGAACAGGTCAGCCTTTTAATGGTTTCTTGTTAATAGTTTTCTACAGTGCAGAAATAAATGCATCACTGATGTCATTGCATGTACATCGCAACAGTCATGTTTTTCACAGTCATCCAGAATTAGCTAGTGTTTGACAAACAGGAATGCTCTGCTGGAATGGTTGAATAAAATAGTAGAGGTTTGGGTTTTATTAAATACCACTTTACGTTATGAAATGTACAAGAAGATATACAGTTCACAGTACAAGAAATGTATGTGTACAAGAAGACTGGGAGAAGTCATAGTGAAGTGAAAGGAAAAGGTCTCCTTAGACCAGTCAGTCTCACCTCTGTGCTGGCAAAATCTTGGAGCAGATTCTCCTGGAAAGCATGCTGAGGCACATGAAAAACAGCGAGGTGGTAGATCTTACTAAGGGGAAATCCTGCCTGACCAATTTGGTGGCCTTTTATGATGAGGCTACAGAACTGATGGACAGTGGCAGAGCAGTTGACGTCATCTACCTGGACTTGTGCAAAGCATTCGACACTGTCCCACACGACCTCCTTGTCTCTAAATTGGAGAGACATCAATTTGATGGATGGACCACTCGGTGGATAAAGAACTGGCTGGATGGCCGCACACAAAGAGTTGTGGTCAACGGCTTAATCTCCACTTGGAGACCAGTAACGAGTGGCGTCC
>NW_009937529.1:0-20521 GCF_000696875.1 Nestor notabilis
AAGTGTTCACACCGCCTGTAGACGAGGCCTCAGTGACATGGGTCAGTGGTAGCCTTGGCAGTGCTGGGCAGCAGTTGGACTGGAGGAGCTTAAGGGTCTTTTCCAAGCTGGTTCATTCTGATTCTATTTCTGCCCTCCCAGCCAGGAGCACTGAACTCTTCTCTGGGGCCATCTCAGCTAACCTGTTCACCAGGGGAGGAATTCCACATGCCACAAGCACAGGGATAACTAAGTCCAACCAGCATTTCCAGTGAGCTTACTGGTTGAAGTTAAGCATTCAGTTAAATTCGGGCTGCAACATCTACATGCCAACAAGCAAGGTGGGGAAGAGGCAGTGCTGGCCTGCAGGAGCTGGTGGGCTTGGATGGTTGCCGGGGGGCCACTGCTCCTCCTGGCAGCCAGGCATTGCTGAGCTTGCAGTGCCTCTCGAGGTGTCCTCACAGGGATAGGATGGCCCTAACTAAGCAGAAAAGTTTAAAATACAGCACAAGGACTTGGGATATCAGGATTCACTGTTTGACTTCGCTCACCCATGTCAGCCACTCTGTTCTTGATCCACCGAAGTTCAGCTGTGGCAGTGCCAAAGTGCGTTCTTATGGAAAGTCTGGCTGGCTTCCCAGAAATCCCTGGATTGCTCAGAGAATGGATCTGCACTTGTCAGTTAGGCACGTGCCTAAGTGTCTGTGGAATACAGCACCTTTGTGTCATAGCTCCCCATCTGTATAATCTAATTTTCCCTCCCTACCTCGCAAGAATCCAACGAAGATAAATATATAAACCTCTCTTAGGAACACCAATCTGACAATGATAGAGCCCCTGGAGCATATCCACTGCAAGAGAGATGCTGCATTGGCATCCCATCCTCCCACAGATAAGCACAAAACAGCTTTGAAAAGAAGGTATCTCCAGTGATGCAAATTTGCCAGGAAATGAAAGGACCACAAAACAAACAGATCAGTCTGAGGCTGTGAATTTGATGTCAGGTGTTTGCTGAGCTGGCAAATCCTGGACTGCAGCTCCTGAGCACTGCGAGGTGTGAAACAGAGAGTAGGCAATCAAACACATTTGCTAGCCCAGGCCAGGAACACTCATCACAAATCTTCCAAAGTAAAAATAGTAATAACTATTACTTGGGTGTACCTGCAATCTTTTGCCAGAAAGCCCTGACTCTCTAATTAGAGGCTGCAACATCATACCACTGCACGTGGTAGAAAAACACACTGTCAACCTGGTGTTTTTTCACACTCTGATAAAGTGCAAATAAAAAGCAGCATTTTACTGAGTATATTATGAAAAAAATATTGCTCATCAGCAATTTGTTCACCGCATTAAAATCAAAAAGTCATTTATGTATCCACGGAAATAAACTTCGTTTACTTTTATAGCACAGTGAAATTTGCACAAAACTCATCTAAATATAATTTACTGCCGTAAACAGTATTATTTCCCTTGTCTTTTCTGCTTACCTCTTCTCTGTTACTATTTCTGTGAAAGTAAAGCTGTGATTTTTTCTTTTTCCTCATGCACCCAGTGCATGATAGCCTAAGCACAGAACTAAACAAGTTCTCCAGAAAGCCAAGGTTTCCCTTAGTTTTCCTTGGATCTCACAACATTTTTAGCTCAGTAACAGCAGAACCATACTGCACTTGAAATACATTGGTGAAGCCTCCAGGCAAAGCCTTTGCACCTTTACATCAGTGCAAAGGCAGGTTGTGCTGTCCCAGGATAACTGCTGGGCAAGGCCGCTCGGTTCCTAGACTCCGCATGCGGTGTCACGGCTGGGAGCAGTGACAGCACACTGGGTCTGCGTCCTGCCTGCAGCACACAGCCTCTCTGCGCCAGGATGTGGGATGTTTCCTCATAGCAGCTTCCAGTGTCTGAAGGAGGCTACAAGGCTGCTGGAGAGGGACTCTTCATCAGGGACTGTAGTGACAGGACAAGGGGTGATGGGTTCAAACTGAAACAGGGGAAGTTCAGGTTGGATCTAAGGCAGAAGTTCTTCCCTGTGAGGGTGCTGAGGCGCTGGCACAGGGTGCCCAGAGAAGCTGTGGCTGCCCCATCCCTGGCAGTGTTCAAGGCCAGGTTGGACAGGGCTTGAAGGAACCTGGTCTAGTGTGAGGTGTCCCTGCCCATGGCAGGGCATTGGAACTGGATGATCTCAAGCTCCTTTCCAACCCAAACCAATCTGTGATTCTGTGATTCTGTGTTCAGCTCGGCTCTCAAGAAAACAGCAAGAGCCCTCAGATGCCCTGCCGGAATGAGGGAGACCTCACACATCCATGGCTTTGGAAAAGTTCCGACAGAAACCAGCTGTGATCTAGCTGTAGGCTGGAGCCCTCCACTTGGGTAACCTACGGTATGGGGCTGTGAGAGGAAGAAGCAGGATCCAACCTCTATCTGCACTTAGCTGAGTCCAGATGAACACCAAGTGTGAGATTTCTGTCCTCTATCTTACGCTCCAGCACTCAAATCATGCTTCCCCTTCTGAGGCATGGCTACAGTAAGGGCCTTGAACGTCACCCACGCAGCTACAGTGCTTTGATGTTTCCTCTGCTCGCTAGTACTGCCTGCTCCTCTGCTAGTATTGCCGAAGCACCCTCAACAGGGCAGAGAGCTGCAGTAAATTAGGACAGAATCGTCGAAAGTACCTGCGTCCTCCTGCGGGTGGCATCAGAATATCTTCAGTGGACCAAGGCTTGCTTAGGCAAGAGAGAGGAGAGGGATGAGACTCCTGCAGCGAGTATCATTACAGTGCAAGTGCTGCTTTTGCTAGGGAGCTCATATAAACCAATAGACCTTTAAATGAAACGAACGGGTTATAGCTTTTTACATACAGCTGCCACCAAGAATAAGATTTCTGAGCACTATGCATCTTTGAATGGAGCATTACAGAGCTCCATTTGTAGGGCAAAGTGCTCTAAGTAAAAGGGATTTCGGGGCCCGGGTGGGGTCCTGGTTGTTTCAGAAGGACATGAGTCCCACTGAATCCAAATAGAGTTTGGATGAGGCAGTGGAGACTTTCTGAGGTTTTTGCTTAGACCACACGTTTAGCTTTAGACCACACAATCTGGAAAATGCAAGCTTGTAAATCCAAATTAAATCCAAGCTGTGCAGTTTGCCTTTGTAGAGTGGAGGATGTTCTGGTTCATGTTGCTGTGCTGCTTCCCAGTTATTTGGAAGTTGTCACAAAGTGTTGCAAAGGAAAGAATTTGAGTGGCAAAGGTACCACCAATCCACAGACCGCTTTGAAGATGCACAAAGCACAGGCTAAAGAGAACCATAACTACCCTGCCTGGATTTGGAGGGTGACCGAGCTTTATTTAAAGGTGTTTACTTAACTTGCTCTATATGAGATACTTCAAAGCTGCTGTTTCGCTCACTGAGAGGTTGTATATATGTTGGGGGTTGGACTAGATGACCTTCAAAGGTCCCTTCCAATCCAAACTATTCTATAAAGTAGTCAGAAATAGCATCATTGCATAAGCCCTTTTTATTTTGACTATGAAAGCTCTATCACACCTTGTGCCCATGCCCTGTACACGTTGCAGTTATCACATGAGGAGGATACAAATGCATAATTAAACCTCTCCGCTTCTACAGCTTCAGCAAAATCAGAACTTTATCACCACCAGGAATAGCTGCCTATCTTTTCATGTAGGCCTCAAATTGATGAACATGAGTGAATTGCCATGGTCATCCAGGAGGACACAGAAGTGTAAGTGCAAGCCAGGGTATCAGAGACTACAGCTTGAAGCTGTCCACTTGTAACCAGAGCAGGGTTGTTCTGTGGTTTTAAACTGTCATGTTACAACTGTCAAGCATGTTTCTGGTAGCTGTATAGATCAGGAAAGACCTTATCACACTGAGACAAGTCAGTGCACTCCCGCACGCCAATATGCACTCTCAAACACACAAGCACTAATGTCCAAAGCTATACAGGTGTAACTACTGAGCAAATGACTGACTGCTTTACCTGCAGAGTGCTACACAGCCAATATTTCTTAAGGCTATGACAGATGACAATATAAAGCCCATTGTTGTGCTCATTTTAGCATACTTCTATTTTCCCAGAATTTGAGAGAGTGCCTTGTACTGTTCAGTTGACCATATGACTAAGTTGTACAGCCTGGGACCACAGCCACAATAGAGCTTCATCATCTTATGCCCAGAAACCACCATTGGTTGACACTTGCAAAAGACCCGGGTTAATCACACTAGAGACCAAATATTTAATCTCCATAATGACTAGTGAGATGGGAGCCCTTTGTTTTAAAGCTTCGGGATGTGAAAGAAGGCTGAGCTGCAGATCATCTGCCTTTTGAAAACTGGCTTCTTTCAGGCTGTTTCCAGGATCAGAAATCACATATGCTGCCCTAAAACTCATCTCTGATCTTTGCTGATATAGGAACAATTCCAGTTTTCCATTTCCTCCCATGTATTTATCCTTAATGAAGTTAAAAAACAAGATTTGTTCTCCTGAGATTGAGAGTTATGAACCTGTGTGTATGATAGTCATCTTGAGTAGGTGGCACAGAGACTGAGTGTTCTTTTTCTTGTAAGCAGTGATGCTATTCTTAGCTTTGTATGTGGTCCTTATGTGTGTCATAGATAGGCACAATAGACACACATTGGCAGCTTTGATAGTATTCAGAGAGAAGATGATCTCCCAGTCCAGGAAATTATCCTAAAACTCTCATCATGTCAGCAGCAGAATTTTAACCAGCAGTTCCCAAGAGTATCTGCCAACACATCTTGTCTTTAGAGGACTCAGAGCTACAAAACGTGTGAAAGAAGATGAGAATGATGCAGGAATTGTAAAAAAAGAAAAAGAAATCCACCAAAGAGTAGGCTAGAGCTGTAGCTTTGAGTCCCAATGGCATTGCAAACCAACCACGTGATCTTGTGATATGTGGCAGTACCTGAACCATTACACTGGACCCTCTTGGCTTCAGTCCTTAATTATTCTGGGGTCCCTTAGCGCAGATTTGTGACACCAAACAGCCATAAAGCTGACACCACTGCTGTCAGTAGGATGTGCTACTGAGTAATGGGATAGAGGAGAAGGTATACATTAGCTTGAAGGTAGGCACTATGCTTTCTAGTAAAGCTCCTTTGGCTTTGCTAAGTGATGTCATCTCTTGCTGCCTGCCACTGCTGCATGACAGTCACTCATGGTGTGGCATAACTGTAGGGAGCCTGACTAGTGCCCACAGGCTCCCAGGAGACAAGAGTTATTCCAAGCAAGACAAACACAAGCTATAACTGACACAGAAATCGATGCCACTGACTTGGCAAGATTGTGTTATCCTCAGTGCTACCTGCTGAGCTATCTGACCTCTCTGGGAAGTGACATCAAGTGGAAGAATGGGGAAAAGACAAAGATATCCTTGCTTCTCTAAGAAAGATTCCTGTCTTGAAGAAAATGATTTTTAAAGGAAGGTAATAAAAAAGTGATAAAGGTTGAAGATTCTGAGGCACACAAAATCACCTCAGCTTTGCCTGCCCAGCTTGCTAAGGGGTCCCCAAGCCATTTTCCCATGGGTGGTACATGAATACCCTTCTCCAGGGTAAGCGTCCCTATTGTGCAATCTCACAAAGCCAGCACTGCTTAGTGACATCAAGTCAATCCTTCTAGCAGTAGTGGAAGTGGAAGGAAATACAGTAGGCCTCATCTAATATACTTTGGTGATAATTTGGCAAGGATATGCTAATATCTTTTCTCTTTTTCTCTTACCAGCCTCTTGTTTTGGTAGCCCACAATAATTCTTTTCTGCTTTAGAGCAAAGTAGAGAATGAGAAAAGATCAGAGCCTAAAACAAGCTGAGAATCCACCACAGCCTTTTTTTTCTGAATGAAACACGACATTTCACCTAGAAATAAAGATTCAGTTTAATTGTGTTTTGTTCATCCATTAGTTAAGCAAGCGGAAAGATGATGCTCCATGCAACACTTTGGCCATGCTGTCACTGAGATGTGCTCAGCCATTTGCTATTCTGGCTGCTTCTTCAGACTTTTATCTGCTGCATAGCATGTGCATTTCTATCACTCTGTCAAATAGGAATTGATTATGCCAGCCTCATGCTATTTTCCTTGAAACAGAAAAATCTAAAGCTTGTTTAACGGTAAATGTCTGTCGCTTTCTCTCAACAATTGGCTGAGAGAGAGAAAAAGCATCTTTTGTTAGAAATAATGGTTTGCTTAAAAACACCCAGCTCCTTTTGTGCTGAAGTTTCACACGCAGCAGGAAACTCTCTCAGTGTTTCAGTAATAAAAAGTCTCTACCATCAGGGTCAGAGGTGTTTCTTTACAAGGTACCATGGATCCTGGCAGCACCTACAGCCTGGATATCATAGAAGATATTTAATATCCCATATTCCCTGTATCCTACTGGTAGTGAATTTTATTGTTTTTATGAGAATATGAATAAGGAGGTACTGTACCAACTGGGCATTTATCAATAAAAGTACACTCAGAGCCCTTAAACATCATCTTATCTTCAATATTTAAAGATACTGTTAAGCCTGTTCTCTATAATAACATAGCACTCTATGAATGTAAAATCAGTTTTGCAGCCTCACAACAGAAAACTCTTACACATACCCTTTAAATAAGAAACAGAGGAAAAGCATAAGTTCAGTATCTCTAATACAAAGCTAAGCTCTGCACCAGAAGATACTAATTACTCTGCAGTGTTTAACAGAGTAAAGGGACAGCTTAATGTAGCTGATGAATTCCAATTTTATTGATACGATTCTTTAGTACTTCACTGCAGAAATAAACATTACTTTGTCTGGCTCGTTCTTACATTCTCTACTATTTTTTATTTTAAGTGTCAGAAGCAGCTTTCCGAGGCCAAAATTACCTCTAGTGCAACTCTCTTGTAGTCATGCTATTAAGCAATGCCTCCTTTTTAGGGAAACCATTGCTTCCATATTCTTACCCTTTGATATGGAAAGCCAGTTGTGGTGGCCAAGGCAAGCAAAGAGAGGCTGTGAAGGTGGTACTCTGAGCAGGGGAAGGGTTGACTTCACTACAGGAGGAGAAGGAACATCATCCTGGAGTATTTCCTCTCTTTCATGGGCAAAGGTAGAAAGCCTTTAAGATTCCCTTCAAATCAGCTAGGGAAAAGTGTGAAGAACAGAATTTTATCAAGAACCCTTGCAAAGCAATTAAGGAATCAGAACTCCCTTCACCAATGTCTGACTGATCACCAATCACCACTGATCATTCACAGATCAGTCACAATGACAGGTCTTCCTACTTCCTTCAACAGCTGACCCGGAAGCAGGCACAGCCTGGTTTTCATTTCTGTGTTGTGCAATGGTATCAGTATGTTCACCTGCAATGCTATTGCACACCCCTTCCCAGTTCAGCACCTGGTGTGCTGCCATGAACCACCGGATGGTCACAACTCACCTACCTGTTTTGAGCATAGGGAAGTACTTACTGTGAAGCAATTGTTCCTTATTCAAGAAAAGGGTAAGCTTTACAGTTGAAGTGTATAGCTATCCCAGTGAACATTTCAAGATGGTGTGAGTAATTTAGACTGAGGTGAGCCCTGGATTTACAGCAGACACAGAATTACCCTCAAAATGTGTGTGCACATGATGTAGTTTTCACCTTTGGTTAGGGAGAGCTATAGCAAGGACAGGGTGAGGAGGCTGTCAGATCTAACAGATGTGGCCTGAGCCACTCTGCCAGCTGCTGTGGCTAGTGCTGAAAGAAAGACTCACCACAGTGGCAAGGATGGAAGAGGCCTTCAGGGGTGATGAAAATATACACTAAATGCATTTTACACAAAAGGAAGCATGGAATGTGTTCTTTGCAATTCTTTTAAATAGTAACATGTGAAGCAAGGTGCTGACCACTCTCTCTGCTCTCCTAGCAACCGGAGAAGTGTTCTAAACAGGTCTGAGTGATGGAAATTCAAACAGAAAATAAAACCATGCTGAGTGAAACCAGAATAAGGTGCCCCTTACAGGGAGATTCATGGCCAGTCAGATGACAAGGGTGTTCTGCAGAATTTAATGGGGAGCAGTCACAACAAATCGCATGGCAAGACAAGGGCTCCAAAACCACCCGCCCCACTATATTTGTAACCACACTTCTCAGAACCCATGACTATTCTGTTTAAGGATGCAGATTTTCATACAGCACAGCAAAGCCCAACCCCTACGTGACAAGATTAGGGGAAATTTTGCCTATGCATAGGTTTTTGTACATTAATCACCTGCCCACTGAGGCAATGTCACCACTCACAAAGAGGAGATGTCAGAACAAGATGAAGCATCAGTCTGATTCAGCATGAAAGTTCTCCCGTGCTGCTGCTTTAGGTTTTCCCCAAAGTGCTGACTTTTATCCTACCTGACTTTAGTCCATACACGTGTATTAAAAAGATTGTCATCCTCCTTTCTTTAGACTGCTGTGCATGCATGTAACAGGGCTTCCAAAAATGGGGTCTGTGATGTTCCTATGTTTCAGTCATTCTGCATCATAAATAAAAGGACTGAGGAATCCTTAGATTTCCTGCAGGAAGTCCTTCCTTTGTACTATGGCTAACACTGCTGAGCTGAGATTTTTCTGTATAGTTGCTGAAGAAGGAGGCTGAAGGTAATGAGAGGAATTTCATCTGATTTACACCTAAGTTTTAATGAGGAAGGGTCATCTCCTGCTGTGCCCTTTTTCAACAACTTCTCTTTTGCTGTATTTTCTTTTTCTCTGCAAGTTAACAGATATTTCCAAGAGTCTACCCTGATGCACCTGAGCAGTTTACCTGTGAAGAAGACATTCAACTACCTGCTAGAAGCATTTTAATATAGCACCTTGCTTAAATCAAAAATGTTAGCTGAGGTTCTAATTCATGACCAAAGGGAAAGGGCACATGTGTACATCGGTGTCTCACAGCCATTCTGACACTCCATGCAGGAAGCCAATGGAAACATCAGAAACTCATTGGTCTATCCTTTATAGGCTTCTTTTTTATCTTCTCTGTATGTATCCTGCCTCTTTCCACGCACCTCACCTCTGGCACTTCATGTGGGCTTCCATTTTTTTCTCTTCTGTCTCTTTCTTCACCCCCATCTACTGACTCTTCTCTTTCAGCTTGATTTCACTCATCCTGAGTTTGGGTTTATTTTTCCTTTCCAAGTGATATTCAGGACTTTTAACATTATCATTAATGACATATTTTATCATTTTATTAACAAACTTTCATTACACACCTGCTGTACTGCTGAAGGCAATTAGGAAACCAATCCCCTTCTCTGCCTGAGCAGCAAATTGGCTGAACTCCAGAAAAAGGTGTTCCCCAGGAAGGCTTCCCACTAAAATGTAGTTCATGACATGCAGTAGCCTGAACACTATTGACCATATGCACTGAGTCCTACCTAGCCACGGTGTTTATTTCCCATAGCAAATTCATCAGTGATGAATCAAAGGCTTCAGCTGCTCCTGTCAGAAGTTTTGTGCTTGCTTACTGGAGGGAAGCCTACATCATCTGCTGTCCACAAACTCCCCTCAAGGGTCATCATTAGCTAAGAAAATGCCTGTCATTTCTTAAGTGCTGTACTCTAGCCACACACAGATCAACTGCTTGGAACTGGATGATCTTTGGGGCCTTTCCAACCCAAACCATTCTGTATTTCTATGAAGTCTTTCCAGATCCTTGTAGGCAATCCACAGTAACAGCCAGGCCCTGAGGGCACCACCAGCCCGACTGCCTATGCCTTGGACTCTTCTTACCCTGATCGGTGCCCAGCACCCACAGCACTGTCAGACCCTGACCCAGCAAGGCCAGTCTCCAGCATCCCACAGCTCTGCCTGGCCATGAGTCCCACTGAGCTGGGCCCACATCCCATCCCATCAGGCACCAGGGAGGTGCCTGATGCCCAGGGCTGGGGCTGCCTCACTCCTCACTGGGATAGTGGGATGGTATTGTGAGGTTCTGCCTTGCTGCCCTGGGAGGGTCCCTTGGCTCCTTTTCCCTTAGGGAGTAGATGGCCCTTGCAGCACCCTGACAGTAACCACTATAAAATCTGTACATGCCAGACCCATTGGAAGAGTTGGTGACACTGATACTGATGGCTAAACAAAAAATTCTCATTTCTGAGTGTAGAGGACAAGAGATTCTCCTCCCAGACTGAAGCTAGTAAATTAAGTACTTGCCCCAGCTACAGACAGAAACAAATACGGATCACCTGGAAGAAACAAAAGGGATCAGTTGAATGGGACAACAGCAGCATGAATGTATTGCAGCTGTCATCTCTTCTCTTGCTCACATTTGGTCCAGTCTTTATTCTTGACTGCACCCAGTGGGCCTCCCTCCCAGCTCCATAAAGTCCACACTTCCTAACTGCAAGGGCAACAGGACCTGTCACACGGATGTCTCTGTAAAAGCCCTGGTAAGATTCACAGGATCAGGTGAGCCACAGTTCAGTGTCTGTGCAACTGCAACTATTCTGAAGCTACATCTGTCCTACAGCCTGGCCACTGGATGTCTTGATTCTTCCAGGGGTTTGCCTAGGTAACTGCGAAATATCCGTACTTTTGTATTTCTATAGCCAAAGGTATTTACCGACTTGTAAAACACAGACCTGAGTGTGGAAAACACTTCCCATTCTCCGTGCTATAGAAATTAAATAGGAAACCCTCATGACTTCATTTTAACCCTAAAGATGCTATAAAAGGACTTGGTGTTTAGCTCATAGACAAATTTCTAGGGAAGAAGATAAGAAGTCTCCTGTCTGCTCACATGACTTCAGAGAACGACCCACTAGTTCTCCCTGGCAGACCTTCCACACTGATGGTGTTGTCCCCATGGATCCGTCCAGATTAAAATGGATTGCACCTTATTATGATTCTACCAGGGCATGCCTAACTGGTGAAACTGAGTGGCAGAGGGATACCTACTCCAGGATAATTATCTCTCAGTACAGTACACTGCGTTTTCCACACCATTGTCTCTCTTTCTAAAGGGAGACAGGCATTCTGAAATACTGTAACTTTTATTCTGCAGCAGAGAGTTCTCAGATAGAAATATTCCAGCACTTCTATAAAGGAATAAGTTATGTCAGTTCCACTGGGTAAGTCTTAAGCCTCCTCTAAATTTATCACACAGTTCTGAGAACAGAAAGTGAACGTAGGGTATGGTCAGTGAGTGCACCACATTTCACTTCGGCACAAAAGCAGCACTTCTTGAGGCTGTCCCGAGAATACATCTAGAGACATGAAGCAGTAGCAGAGCATGTCCAGGTTATGCTGGTATGCAGTTTGCTATTAAACCTTTATGTGCAGACAGCAAAACTCTGCTGCATGCTCTCTGAATAATTGCAGGAAGCAAGAGCAGATTCAGAGACTCCCAGGGAAAGGTTCTCTTTTGAGACAGAGAGGGAGACAAAGAAGCACAGAGAAAATGTTTTCTCTCAAACAGAGAAAACTACATCAAGGCTACAACAATGCAAAGTTTCAGGTACTCTAGAACATTTTTTTTTAAAATGAGTTTCTTTTCTTAGCAATTCTCTAAGAAAAATGGATTACTTGATTCAGTAGCAAAGCAGATCAACCAGGTTTAGGCAAGTTATTCAGTGCATTGTTTTTAATTCATCTAACATCAGCCACGTCAAGAAACTCTGACAATAATCACTGGCATGCCAACAACACTGGTACATCCCATATGCTTGTTACTGCTGTGTAACTCTTATGGCTTTCCTATGCTTTGTAATGTACACAGAGTAAATTCTATTTATTCCAGTTCCATGGACTTAGCAATTCCGAAAGTGAGAAAACAAGCAACAACCTCTTGCAAACTTTGGCAGCCACAAAGCTGGTGAATACAAAGATTTGCTTATTTACTTTTCCTTTAAAGGACAATCATCTGCGTTCCAATGGTTTCAGAGACACATAGAGAAGTGGCTGGGAAGGTGAACTGATGCAAACGTTTGATGCAAGTCAAAAGCATTGCCAATAATATAAGACTTTCCTAATTAACAACCCAGGACCTACTTAGTTTTGGTGACTACAGTGTCTACAAAGGAGATGTTTATTTTTATGAGCCCTGAAAAAACCCTACCATTCCATACTATGAAATTCTAAGATGATCAGAGATCACTCTGCATACGTTATCTATCTTCTTGTTAACATGGTGTTGGCAAGAGATGTTTTTTAACAAAATAAAACCTAGGGAATATCCAGATAAAATGCTAATCTCAAATCAAGTATTATTTTAGAGTGGTATTAAGGGAGATTAAGAGTTCGAAAGAATGAAAGCTCCAGATTTCTTACACCATGACACATTCTAATAACGTGCTTCAGTCTTCTGAGCAATAAAGATCAAAAGAACATCCTCAGAAGACCCCTGATGTCAGATACTTGCTGAGGGATATTCTAAGCATCCTGAACCTGACAGTCAAGCTGTATTCAGGGCCTGCATGGATGTGCCCTTGCCCTGTAAGCTATATTGGACTGCAGGTAACCTCTTGTTGCCAGCCTCTCAGAGCAAAAACTACAGTGACGACTTGTAAAGTAAGGATGTGCAGAAAATCAATGCAGTAAATTTAAGATGAAGGGTTTTCAAAAGGAAGCATTTTGACTTGCTCAAAAGTGATTAAATTGATCCCATTCAAAGGCTAAAGTGCACTTTGGGTCTTGTTGTTGAGCAGAAGATAATAATCGAGGTGTTATCCCCAATAAGAGTACAGTGAACTGCAGACGTTCCTGTACTGTCAGGTAATAGATGAGATGGAAAGGGTACTAGTGTGGCTAATGGAAAAGTGCAACACATTTTCATTCTCCACAGCTTGGTCAGCTACTCTGAAGAGTGAATAGAGTAAGCAACAGCAACGCTCAGTTCCCTAACCCCATCCTGCCATCTGGAATGTCTATGGAGACTGCACTTCCTACTAGCTCCAAAATCCAGGTAAGTTTGAGGAAAGCAAAATCTACCCCCAAGAGCTGCTGCTCTCCTCACAATTTATTTCAGTATAAATGCTAAATAACTCCCCTGGAGTAGAGCGCACCTCAGGAGGATGCTGGTGTGCAGAATTGTACCCCATGATTTGTATGGTTTTCCTTCACCTTCAGTACTGATTTTTGCTCAGTGTTATGGTCTGATCTTGGGTCATTAATGGTTGTTTTGAGCTCATATAATAACTGGCCAATATTCTCTAGGGGATGGAGTGAGTACCTAGAGTATCGATTCACTTAATTTCTCTGTGGGCACTTACCAAACCTATATCCTTAGAGAATCTAAGCAGACTAATGTAGCTTTCTATTCTGTTGCTCAAAATGGCTAAAAAATGCTTTGCAACTTCATTATAAGTTTCTGGTAATGAGGAGCTGTTTCCCTTATGTAAGATGTTAATGTGTCAATACTTTCTACCAGAGATGTGCTGGGGAGGTTTTCTTCCTTTAGCCAGCTATTTAAAATAGCAAGCGATGTGTGATGTGTATTTTTAGAGGCTGTCAGGCGATGCTGTTTTTCATGACACGATATGTCTGTTTTCCCTTAGCACACAGGAAGACAACTGATGCTGGACTGAACACGTTTCCCCCGGAATGGGTTATCTTTGGGGAAACATCAAGAGAAGTGACAATACATACACAAGGAAATAGCATAATTTAACAGTCCCTGGAGGAGAGGAGAGGAGGGGAAAAAGGAAAAATGGAAAAGGAAAAAGAAATCTTGTGGCTGATTTTATCAAGGAAATTATTCTCTTACCAACATTAAACCTACTCCTGCCCTTCCTGAAATCAGGAGCAGTTTTGGCTGCTTTCAGTCAGACCTCAGGCAGTTCACTTATTAGTGTTATTGCTGTTACTGGATTAGAGACAACCACCTGCTAATAAGTTAGTATTCTAATACCAGTACCAGTGCCACAAAGTAGCAGAGAGAAGCTGTAATTTGTGAGCTGGTTTATCATGAGATAGCTGTAGGTGTATGCAGTAGGAGTATAATACAGGCACCAGGACTGTGTTGTGATTCATACTTTAGATCTTAATATAAACAAAGAAGGAAGACACATTTATTAACATCTAGAGTGTGCCCATCCCTTGCAGGACACACAGAAGTAGAAGAGGAGTGTACTCTTTCTAGCTGGTGGTCTTGGTATCAGCAACTAATGTCGTGCTGACTGTGTTCATTGCTGTCCTGCCTTTGCTGTTTAAGATCAGATGCAGTAGACAGCTAAGCTCAGCTTTGTCCTTTGCACAGACAAATTTAATTGTTCTGCAACTAAAAACCCCACACAATTGGAAAGACTCCTAGTAAAGTGAAACAAAATCCCAGAAGGACATCGCTACAAGATGGATGCTAACGTCTGTGGGAGCAATAGCTGGCACAGGCCAAAGGTCTCCCAGTTCCTTCAGTAAAAGGAAAGAGCAGAGACTGGCCATAACATAAAAGCCCTTCAGAGTAATAGTGTTGGTTCAAATAAAGCATAAATTGTGATAATGACAAGGTATGTGATTACCCATAGAAACCAAGTAGGTGCTTGTGACCTGATCAGCTCCTGCAGGACCCATCATTTGCACCACAAACCAGTCTGCTTCCTTCCAATCCCATCCTTAAAGATCAGATGAAAACTGGCTAAAAGACCGTTCTGGCAGTACGGAATGAGCCCCAAGAACAACATGATCTATAGCAAAGTACCCTGATTCTGACTCCTGAAGTTTAAATTCCGCTCCTAATTAAACCCAACTGAACCTCCACTGACTAACCTGGATCTATAGTACAAATGAGTTTAGCCCATTGTATCCAAAACCAATAGCAGAACCAGAAATCAGATGAGAAATCACTTCACATAACAAATCAGGGCTCAGAAGAACCTCTAATAAGCATCTATAATTACATACCTCCTGAAACATGACCATTGCTGTTGCCTGGCATAGTGATCTCCTTCTGAACAGTGGATTCTCAGGCAATGAATGGCAAAGTTCTCAGGACATTCAAGAATCTGAATGGGTATAATATCAGGAGTCAAAACATTATAATCTTATTACTGATCCACTGTAGCTATCAAATTGTAAGATACTGGAGTCTGTCTGACTCTTATCACAGAGAATATGGTCATGCTAAACTGTACCTCATCTGATGCCATTTTAGATAAGAATATATCCTATGGATGGCAAGGCAACTAAGCATGGCCAACAGTCACAAGGGACTCCTCTCTTTGCTTTCAGTTTCTTGGTGACCAGAGAGACAGGTTCTCATCCAGCTGGTGGGAGAGAAGAGCCCTGAGGCTTTGAGGTCTTGCCTCAAAGGCAGGAGCTGTGGGACTATTTTCTGGTCAAGCAAATGAACCCTCATGTGCCTACCCAGTGTGATTAGTCTACCCATGTACAGTCAGAGGCCTTAGTGTTACATTCAAATCAAAGTTCCTGTGTGCTGGACACTGCTCAAAATCAGTGAGAGTCCTTGCTCAAAGGGTCTTGAAGCACAAAATAAGAGATCAGCAATATTTCAGGGATGCCTCCACACTCAGTGGAGTCTGTTTCTCTGTTACAGATGACTGTAACTGAGACAAGCTTGTCAAATTGATTTTAAGTAATAGTTAGGTGAGATGTTTTCATCCTGTTCCTCACTTAAGATGTGGCCAAAACCTAGTTTTGTATGAGAGAAAGCTTTGCTGTTTTGCCCAGGTCTCCTCACAAATCCTCACAAAGAAAAGGAAGCTATCTACCACTTGCTTTTCATTGGGAAGAGCAAAAGCACTTGGTCCAGAGGCACAGAGGCAAGCAGCTGCGGGTTTGTGGAAGGGACATACAAGTTGCAATGCACCACAGAGAGATGTGTGACCGCAGATGCAAACTTCCTTGAAAAATTTCCACAAAGAAAGTTAAATTTGCTACTAGTAAGTTTCCAAGTGCACAATGCCTCAGGGTGCTTTGGTACAGGCAGTCCCTTGACACAGGCTGAACTTCCTTCCAGGGAAATTCATCTCTAACTTTACTAAAAAGCTGATGAGTCTTGGCCCTGATTTATCTTGCAGTATATCTACATATCTGCAGTATGGTAAACTGCCAACCGCCAGACAGCCCCATCATGCTGCTGCCAAAGCAGAAGGTGAAGAAGCTGCAGTGAAGAATGACCTGCAATTTGTATTCAGTTCCACTTGGGGTTTCTGCACCAGCTTGGAACAGCATTAGGGGTTCTGAGGGGCTTAGAGGAGTATGAGAGAAGAGCTGGAGCTTCCTTCAGCAAGGAGGAAGTGCTAGGGTGGTGGAGCAGGGATGTCTCCACTGCAGAGGAAGGGGAAGAGTGGTTGAAAGTTTTACAAAAAAGCAAGATTTTTGGCTGCAAATTTGTCCAGTGGCCCAGATTCAGTCAGCTCCTTCGCTTGCAAAGTATCTTCCATGTGCAGAAGGGTGAAAACACTTCACTGTGTGTAACAGAGCTACAGAGAAACAATTTAATAACTGACCCAATAACCAGCTTCTGAAATTCCATGTCTACCTTTTCTTTCCTTCTATACACGTAGAGCTTTTACTTGTGTGTATATGGTAGTAATTTGGTTTGCAAACCTCCTTGGCCAGGGAGGAAGTCTCTCAGATGTATTTCCACTTCTAAATGATTCTACATCCAAAACTTCTGAGTGATGTGCTGCATGGAACCACCTTCCTAAGCCACTTTCTGTCAACATGGGTACTGAAGGAGCAGACACAGGAAACTCCACGATGTGCATGCAGCATGGTGGATATACTTCATACTTAAGACAGTTGCTTACAAGATCTGATTTGTCAATAGGCAACTTTCCAGTTTAACTATGTTATTTTGTTACTCCGTCATACATTAGTTTCTTTCTCTTTATTCCAGTGGGCTTTCGTTATTAATTTCTGTAGAAGAGTGAGCTGACTGCAGTTATGTTCTCTTATTAGATCATCCATTCAACCCCACTGCATCTTACAGGATTAGTCAGGAGGCAGGAGAGCACACACTATTGGATTTCAGGCTTTGAATCTCTTGTGCATAGCTGAGATCACTACAAGGGCCGCCTGCAACTTAATTACTCACTAAAATCAAGAAGACAAGTGCTGAGTAGTGATGAACTGCATTTTTCCCAAAGTCCCCACCAGCAGTCAGCATCTACTGAGAAGTGCTTTACTGGTTCATTTTCCAGCAGGGGATAAGCTACATCACATCATTTTAAGGGCCAAAGTACTTTTGCTTGACATTCCCAAATCCCTTAGCTTTGTACAGTGAGTGAAAACTCAATTTGTCTCAGTAATCCAGCACTGAATTCCCACAGCCACCTGTGACCTTCTTTCTATATCCCACCATAAGTACCTGTACACTCTGAAAGCATATTGTTTCCAGGACACTGAAATAGCCAAATTTATACCTGATATGCCCAGTTGCTTCAGCGGAATTGTATCAAAGATGAGGCTCCCTCTTCCCCATGTGCATAGCATTACCAGTCCCATGGAAAAGCTTAGAGGAAGAAGGAGCCTACAAGCTCATTGCTGCATCCTAGATTATTGCACAAAGCTATGATGAGAGGTGGCATTGCCATCCATACCACTCACACAAGGTCCATGTAAGATGATTGTTTTGCCCTTGTTTCTACCCCAAATTCTTCCTGTGACAGAACTCATTTGAGCAATGACCACAATAATGGAGATACAGGAAATAGTGGTTTAACTCTGCTGAATCCTATAGTCCAACAACAAACAACAGTCTTCGCTCCTGTCTTGTGCAACCCTAATTGCCTGACCATCAGGAAATCCACCGTTTAACACAGTCCTATGCAAACACTAAACCTCATCCTCTCTTCATAGGCTTTGAGGAGTTACAAACAAATCACACCCTTTTATTTTCAGTAATTGTCATCTACCTGCAACTCCACTTTCCTCTGGCAGAGGTACTATGATGCTACTCAAGCTCCACTGACTCATGGAAATCACAGTTTTACTTCTAGGCATTTTCCAGATTCAGAAAGGAATTATGTTATGTAAACCTCTAACACTGATCTTAACCCTTGCCCTCTCCCTGGCGGAGTGCTCCTGCCATCTTAAAACCACATAAGCTGCAGAAGCATGAAGTTTCACCTTAAGCTTTTGGGCCGTTCTGGATCAATCAGTGAACCACTTCAGTGTGGTCTCTACCTCCCACAGCCTTACCAGAAAACTAATCTGGGGCTTTTCTTGTCAGAGTGAAGTCAATATTAGAAAACTGTTGGGTTTTCAGAACAGACTGCTGGGGGAAGGCTGTTGCCTCTGACCTCATATTTCTATTTCTTCTAACCTACATTTCTACTTCCAGATGTTTGTTTTAAAAATTAAGTTAGTGCTCTCCAAAATGTGACAGACTGGTTGTACAGAAGTGAAATTTTTCTGTTTAGAGAAGGTTCACCTGCCAAGGCTTATCATCATAGAAGCAGAGAAGACAGATCCATGCTGCAGATTAATTGCAGTGCAAAATCTCAAGGGTAAAGTATCTCAGACCACACCATCACTTCAGGAATTAGTTTGGGTTTGTTTATTTCTTTCTTTTTTTTTTCAGGAAAACCTCAGAAATTGGGGCTGTTCAGCCTGGAGAAAAGAAGCTGCGTGGAGACCTCAGAGCAGGTTCCAGTATCTTGAGGGGGCCTACAAAGATGCTGGAGATGGACTCATCATCAGGGACTGCAGCGATAGGACAAAAAGGGGAAGTTCAGGTTAGATCTGAGGCAAAAGTTCTTCCCTGTGAGGGTGCTGAGGTGCTGGCACAGGGTGCCCAGAGAAGCTGTGGCTGCCCCATCCCTGGTAGTGTTCAAGGCCAGGCTGGACAGAACCTTGGGTGACATGGTCTAGTGTGAGGTGTCCCTGCCCATGGCAGGGGGTTGGAACTGGATGATCTTAAGATCCTTTGCAACCCAAACCAGTCTGTGATTCTATGTTTAGGTTGGTATTCCTATACCAGGATCTAGACTTGCACTCCTACCTTAAGACTGCCTGAATAGTTCAGCCATAGCTGTCTGACAGTTTGTGAAGGGTGTTTATCATCATGTGAATACAACAAAATGCTCTCGTTAGAAGTTAAGTGTTGGAACCATTCTCCTGTGGTTCTGAGTCAAGACGGTCCATTTGCACTACATGATCATTTTCCAAGCTTTGGGGTAACTTCCTGAAGGATCTTATTAATAAGTAGAATACTTGCATAAGAGTCATTAAACAAATCTAAGTTTGAATAGCATTTTTCCCTCATATAATCACAGAAGACAAACTCCCTCTCCTTTTCAATTATTCACCAGTCAGTCAAGTCCAAACACAAAGTAATATTTCTGAAAGAACAGCTTGTTCTGTGGGCACAAAATCTTTCATGACCTTTACAAACCCTTGTCTGGAATGTCTTGTGGATATAGATGTTTCCAGAGTCCATTTTTCCACCTTTGGTCACTAAGAGTAGGACAGAATTTTTGCAAAATCAAACCCTGCTAGCTCTGTAAATATGATTGTTTGTGCTTCTTTCCTTAAGGACATGGTATTCCAGTGAACAAGCTCATAAACTTTTAAAGAAAGCTGTGATGTGGATGGAGCATCCACTGCATCACTGTGTGTCATAATGAAGATTCGCAGATGAGCAGTAGCATTTACTGCTCTGAGGCTATAAGCAGAGCTCTCCAGTCCCCATTACTGCAAACTCAGTCGTGTGCCAAGAATATACAGTTGTCCCCAAAAGAGAAGAAAATAATAAATCTCTCAGCCTTCATGCACCCAAATAGGATCCTAAACATTTGTTAAAGTAAAGGTACACCTTACACCACCTCTCATCTACCTACAGGAGTCTGAATAAGTAAACAGTGCAGCTCAAGACCAATCTTATGCAAAGTCTTAATGTCAGAAGAAGATTTGCAGCTTGTAAGAATGGCTGTTTCTAATTTGCCTTGACGAAATTGGTACCCGTATTTCCAATTGCCTATGCTGAGCAAATATCTGCAAAACCTCCTTCATTTATTACTAAAAGGTGAAGTAAGATCAATTGATCGATACATTAGCCACCTGAAACATTAAGGTACATCTTTCATGATTCATGTCATCCACTGCTAAAGGAAATGAAGATTTCAGTAAAAAGAATTTATTTTCTTAAAAGAAAAGAACTAATTAACAAAGATGCCCTTATGCAAAACATGGGAAGATGGAACAATGTTCATTTTAATAAATACACTCAGCTAATCCATCTAAACCAAAGCTATGTGTTAGTTTCCAGCAGTATCCCACAGGAACAAGCTTGAACATGTTAAGATGTAAATAACAGGTGGGGTTGGGTTATGCTCACCATAGGGAGCTTGGCATTCATTCACTGACTTGGATTTCCAGTTACTCGCTCCTGTTGCACACCAAAGGAAACACTCTACCAAACAGGTGGGATACAAAGCAGTCTAGAAAACGAAAACCGCTGACAGTCCATATAGATGGAAAACAAACTGGTGCCTGCAACAGGGGCTAAATAGTGTATAATCTTGAAACTGAAAAAGAGAGTTTCTCTGTGAGGACCTTGCAAGAAAAGCTGGAAGAAAACTCCTAAGATGCAGGGTACCACCTGGCCTTG
>NW_009937530.1:0-2071 GCF_000696875.1 Nestor notabilis
GTTCCCCTGCCGCGGCAGATGTCCCTGAGCCCGCGCCGCAGCCTGCATGCCCGCCCTGGGAGGAGCGGCCGCCTTTGTGGAGCCGGGACCTGCTCTGCTTTCTCGTTCAGGAGGAGCTAGCGAGGAAATTAAACCCAGCTCGAGTTAATGTGGGAGAAGTTCGGGTGCAGCAGAGTCTGGTAGGATTCCTGTTTATGCCTATTTTTGATCAATTTCAGACAATCGTTGCAAATAACAACCTGCGTCCATTACCTTTCTCTGCACAAACTGCTCTGGCTGCCCTCCATAGGTAGCGGGATGACCCGCTTAAAATACAGCTACGTGCGTGTATATATAATGTAATATTCTACATATCTTTAAAAAATACATTTGCCTGTATATGTACATGAAATTTGCCAGGAGAAATTGAAGCAAAGTACTGTGATTTTTTTACTAATAGATTATTTTGTTCATTTGCTGGATGATGCATGGTAACTATTAAATTATATTAAAACGGAGGGAGGGGAAAACATCCAAAGAGGTTTGTGGGATTTTTCATCTGATTATATGTAACACAATTTCCATATAGATCCTATTCGTAGTTGTAATGTGGACCTAATTACGTAGTGATTTCAAGTCTCGAGGTAGAGAGGGTCAGGCCTGGAATGCTCTGATGGAAGCTGTGAGGAAAACCTAACATTTGAGGAGGGAGGGCACTGTTTAGTGCTGGTTCTGGCATTCAAACGAAACACAAACCTGTTGTTGTGACTAGTTTGGGTCACTGCATTTCCATGTTTTTTTTTCACCCTCGAATACTGGATGTAAAGTGCAGAATTATCATTTTTAGTGCTGTTAACTACTGACTATGCTTAAAGCTTCATTTGCATTTTAAGTTGGATAAATAAATCTTCTTTTTTTTCAATCTTTAACTAATTCTGGTACTAATCCTTTTGGCACTGGTAAATTAATTCCTCTTTCACACCGTAAGTGACCACAGTTTGCTAGCAAACTATTTTCTACGGGTTCAGTTAGTGTGACCGTCTCACTTAGGTTAAGTCTTTCACTGTAACTTTCTCTTCACATTTCCTATGCCTAAAAAATATTTCGGGGACTGCAAATGCTCACATATGCCCATCTGAAGTGATTTTTTTTTCCCACTCCAAAATGGGCTTGTTTGCAGATGGTTTGAGTTTAGATGCATGTGTGTACAAGCAAAATAACACATATATACCCATTTATGAACATCTGCACTGCTTCATTTGTGTAATTTTTTTTCAAGATATTTTTCCAGCAAACCACAGCACATCCCTTATAGTCTTTAGAATAAGAATGCCACACAACATTTCAAAGTAAAAATGAGGAGTCGAGAGAGATAACATTGTTATTTTAAAACAATAAGGGTTTGTGTGAGAGAACAAGTACTTTGGACAGTGGTTTGTTATAAGGCAAGTTGTGAATTGAGCCATGCCAGGAGAAGATATTTGGTATAAAGCACTTTCATACTGTGCGTATATTAGAGCTTGAGCACCTGTAAGAGTGGGAGAAGCCTTCCATTCTTTATTTCTTAGAATTTAGTATGCAACTGTTCTCATGTGCCTACACATTCCCAGATCAATCCTGTTTACTGTATAATTGATACACAGTAAACTTTCATTTCAGCGCAGGTTTCTACATACTAAATTATACCTTGGGCATATGTCCTGGAAGGATCTCTTATCCTTAAAATGGAAATTGTTTGGGCTTAGAGTCATAGAATCATAGAATGGTTAGGGTTGGAAAGGACTTTAAGATCATCTAGTTCCAACCCCCCTGCCATGGGCAGGGACAATACACAGTAAATCATGTCACCTAAGACTCCGTCCAACCTGGCCTTGAACACTGCCAGGGGTGGAGCATTCACAACTTCCTTGGGCAACCCATTCCAGCACCTCATCACCTTCACTGTAAAGACCTTCTTCCTTATATCTAACCTAAACTTTCCCTGTCTAAGTTTGAAGCCATTACCCCTTGTTCTACCACTACAGTCCCTCCCCAGCATCCTTATAGGCCCCTTTCAGCTACTTGGAAGGCTGCTGTGAGGTCTCCACGCAGC
>NW_009937531.1:0-16161 GCF_000696875.1 Nestor notabilis
CCCAGGTGTAGGACCTTGCACTTGTCTTGGTCACTTCAGTCATTATTTAGTTTTCTGTTTGTGCAGATCAATGAAGCTCTCATACAGTTAGTTTAGAAACTACCATAGAATGTTTTCAGATTATCTAAACCAAGGGTAGTACCTATCAATCACTAACCTAACAGGTTTGCAATTTCTAAATCTTGTTCTCACAGTGGGAATAGAGAAAGCTAACTCATGTTGTTTAGAAAAGATTTTGTTCAGTATTGAAAAGATCACAGTCAATAAATAATTGTTCGGGGTACTACGTTTCTGATTACATAAAGCCTGTCTGTAAACCAGCAACAAAAGTTTGATAGGATTAGGAGAAGATATGCCAGATATGTAAGATGGATTTCATGTCATTTAATTTTAGCTGTGCACACTATAAACAAATATACTTCTGATTTAGTCAGTGAAGAGTTAGCACTTTTGAAGCAAAATATCTGTGCTCACTTTCAAACTCCTTCTTTTTGTGCTGTGTTTGTGGTGCCACGTTTCTCTCACTGACTAAACATGACCAGGCCAAGTGCAGGTGTTTGCAGTTGGTCACATGAGCCCCATCCGTGCAAATGGTGGGACAACTAGCAGATGTGGAAATTTAAAAGCATAAATCATGTCTCCCTTATTTTCCCCCTCCATAGATGTCAACTCATTTTTTTCAAGTACAAACTGAACCTTTCCTGGGATGTTCGATTCAGATATTTACAAAATATGTCAACCTATTTAGTTTTAGGTATCATGAAACATTAAAGTAGAACATAACATATGCACAGAGGTTTATTTTAGTGGTGTTATCTTTGTGGTTGCACCATTTTTAAATATTAATTTTTTCTCTCTCTTTTCTAATTTGTGATCTGAAGGAGTATGAAGCTAACACTGGAAACAGATCAAAACATACATTGGGAAAGAAATCTGCAGTACATGCACATTACACTGATATTTTATGTCTGTAGCATGAATTGTTTTCCAAAGCACGTTTCCTGTCTTGCAATTTTCTTACCTGCAGTAGAAAATAAATAGTCATTTATAAAATAGCCAAACCCACTACAAATCCCATTTGTTTGATTCTGACAACCTCATCTGCTCAGATCCCACGCTGCCACTGGCCATTGCTGTTCACAGCCTTGTTAAATCATTGGAACACAAGTTTGAATGTTGTGTAGTGTTTCCTCTACTGGGAAAAAAACATTTAAAACATTGAAGTGGTGAGTTCCTCTCTGCAGTACAGACATAGGCAGAAGGTGTAGATGTGAGAAGGTTCAGCGCATGAATGCATATGGCGCAAGTCCAAGATCTCATTCGGTAGAAAATAACACGGTTTGAATAATATAAGATAATCTATCTCTGATTGGTTTTATTTTCTAAGGACTCTGACACAGGTCAGTGGTCTACTGAATTCACTTTGTCTCTCCAAAAACAGAGTTTATGTCTGCAATAAGCCACTACATATATTGATTTACAATTTTTTATTGCTCTGTTTGTCACTGCTTAAATTCTTACTCTGCAAGTAGCATTTTGATAGGAAAAAAATAGATGCACTTTGGTCAAAAGTTTTGCAAAGAACACTGTCAACTTTGTGTGCCCTTCAGTAGAGATGCATAGCAAAAGACATTATATGGATTCTAGGTCTGTTGTGCACATATATAATCATATTTTCCTACTCTCTTCTTCTTTTGTGTTTGATTCTATTTTTAATATTTGCTGCCAGGATTAAAATTAGGCTGCTTTCTCCCAAATTGGAAATTTCATCCTTTTTGTACACTGCTATTAGATTTCAGAAATTTCATTACATTTTTCATTAAAGAATATGTAATAATGAAAATGTGAAGGATTCAGATGATCGGCTCTCTGGAGTCTCCAGGGGGTGACTGGGACTTTGGGAAGTACAATTTGTTCCCCTGAAGAGGGAACTGAGATGATCAGGCCAGAGGGTCAACAACAGGAACTAACTGGGGGATGATCAGCTCGGTAAAACTGGTAAGGTTTCAGCAAACCTCTGGTCACAAGTAGTGTTCCTTAGGGTTTAATACTGGGACCAATACTGTTTTGCCTCTCAAAGAGCTGGGAAGACGGAAAGCATTCCCTGCAAACTGGTAGATGACACTAAATTGGAGGGAGCCCAGTTTGGGATCCCCAGTCATTGATAAAGAGCAGCAGGTTGAGCAGAACGCCACCAATCAAGATAAAGGCTGGAGCACCCAAGATAAGGGGAGGGGTATATAGTCCTTTCCAACCTAAATTATTCCATTATTCCACTATCCTAAGTAATCTGAAGACCATGTGAGAAAAAGAAACTTAAATCCAATATGAGAAGATTGTTCTCATGAAAGAGGTATATAGTTCAATATGGTAAATATACCTTCCGTGACCTATTAATTTCTCATTCGTATTATCAGCCATGAGTGTAGGCAGAGCTGTAGGTGTTTGAGCTCTCCATCCTTCAGGATATTCAACAACTTGGAGAGAGGCAGTCTCCTGATGCTGACTTGGGAATTTGCACTGTGTACAGGCACTGAGAGGCTAGACCTGAGACAGCTTGAGCAATACTACTGACACATGACATGTTGCCTGGCTCTATTAGCTGCTCAGTGTCTTCTTTGACATCATGTCCATGAGAACAGGAAGACATCACTTAATTGTGCCTATCTTCAATCCAGGATGAAGAGCCAGTTTCACAGAGCTGTTGCAGTATTTATTGGCATTTTCTATAGAAAGTAGTGTTGTTAAATCACCTCTCTTAAACTTCCTGAAATTTAGGCCCACAGAAAGGTGAAGCTGTGCTATTTTTACTCTGCTATATTGAATTGCATCCCTATGTACCTATTTTTATAGATCCATTTTTATATAGTAACATCCTCTGAAAAGTACATAACATTGTACATTAACAGAAACTCGTGATTGTGGGACAAGCAGACAGAAAAAGTAAAACTGGAAATGAGGCCCAAAGGCTTTTAGCAATTCATGTTTCTAAATTGAAAATGAAAGCATAGTAATTTCTTATGTATCTCAATGCCACCCTCTGCCCAGCTAGTGTTCATTTTGCTTGGGCATTAATGTCTATACATCATGTGGAGCATTGGAGTACTAAGCCCAAGAAGTCTATGCCCTGAACTACCTACAGACTTTCTGGCAGACATAAGTTTTCCCTTTATACAGTTTATACTTATCAGTCCTTAAGGTAGAAGCAAATAAATGAGGATAACTTACTGCCTTCCTTGTCTGTACAGAAAAACTCCAGTGCAGACTGATGAATGCTTGAGGGTACAAAGTACTCAGATGTGAGGAAACACCACAGTCAATACAGCCCTGGGAATGGTAATTTGTGTATAAGCATTACAACACCGTATTTAAATACCCATTCATGTATTATTTTACTTCCTTGTCCTTGGATTGAGCCAGACTCATAAAGGAGAGGAATTTATTGGGCTTTTTGCAAGAACTTCTTTTGGCTGCTGGAACAGAATGGTAGTTTTAATGGCAGGTTGAACTGAACAACAGGATCATCCCCTTCCCTCTGCTATAGATTTTATGTGATGCTGGACAAGACCAGCCCAGAAGTCATTGTTCTGTGTGCTCCTTTTTAACCAGGAAGGTACCAAACGCCAGACCCCAGGGTCTAATTTTCTCAAATGCTGAGTGCTCACAGCTGCTAACAAAACCACTTCAAACCGTGCTTTTAGCAGAGAAACAAAGAAAATCTCAGACAAAGGGCGGATTAAATGTTTCTGTTGGGCTAACAATCAGAAGGCAGATGAGTCAAGATTGTGCTTCTTGCTATTCCAGCCCCTTTGAACCACAGATACCTCTCCATAGCACAATAGAGGGGTGTTTGCAATCCAGGCATCTGAGATGACCTGTGATCCGCAGAAGAGCTTCAACAGAGCCAACAAGAAGCCTTGTGTGGGTCCTTCCTCTTGTCATAACATAGTTGTTCTGGACTATAGTAATTGAGTCCTTCCCTTTGCCTCTGCTCTTATGAATGACCACTTGATATCAGTTACAAGCTGGCCTTCAGCTGTGCAGGTTAACTCTCTTACATCAGGATTAGGAAGTAAATCTTCATGAGGGCTACCGCATTGCTGTAAGGTCATCTGAGCTTCTCAGCACTGTTGTGTAGCCTATAGAAATGGGGGTTTAAGACTGCAGAGAGGTACTTGAATAGTCTGGAGCTGTGAACCACTTTATTGCACCGGTCCCTACTGGGGATAGATTTAAAACACAGTGTCCGCATGAGAGTACTCAGGGTTAGAACAAATGCCTGGAAGCAGTAAAATCTTATCTTTCTGCTGAAAGATTATCTCTCCAGTAGGATTCTTAAAGCCCTGTTAGGATGAAAGTAAATGGCAATTGCTACACTTTGTCTGTTTTTTCCCCCACTTTCTGATTTTCTTTCAGATTGATGCATATTCAGTTTGGAATTTAACAGTCTCATCTGAGTGGTTGATTGTAAAATGACCATTTAAAGCCCAGCAAGCATTTGTGCATTTGTGTCCTTTCTGACCTTATGGGGCCTGTCAGAAAATAAAGTTATAGATGTTCGATTTTTATCTTTATCTTTGGTGTTTCATACTCGCTTCTTCATGGGTTTACTTCTCCTCTCTTTCAAATGTAAAAATCAAGTTGATCTCTCCAAAAATTAGTGAGGTCATACTGCTATTACCTTGATAATAGTGAAGGAACTTGCTTTTAGCTTTGCTATAGGCACTGAACATTTGTGACACAATCGACCCTCTTGCAGTGCTCAGTCACATTCGTATAGCTTCAGGAATCCATGACTGCATAGTAGACGGAATGTATAGAAATGGCACTTTGCAGAAGGTTTTAATGATCACATTCGATGGTCAACACAGTGCTGTGAAAGAGCTCAAGGATTTGTCACCTAGGTTTTGGGGAGAAGTTTTGGATTAGGGTTAATGTAATTCAACTCTGCCACCGACATTATAGCACCCCTTTCCCCTTGCATCCAGGTGACAACTCCCTTAGTCCTTGCACAATTTGCTTCTAGGATATGTGGCAGGTAAGTCACAGAGGTAAGTACAGAATTCGGAAACTCTAATTCCATACCTCTTGTTTATTTCACCATAGTGAAGAAACATGGAAAGCAAGGGAGTAGACTAGGTTTTGGAAGGGAAAAGTACATCCTGCCAACAGCGACCCTTAAAAAAGTCTCATGGAAAAAGTTTTGCAGTTTCTAATATCCCTTGCTGCATCCCTGAACTGCTAATGTGTCAAGCAGTTACTGGGAAGCATGTCAAGCATGTCAAGCATGGGAATTCCAATTTAATTTTGCTATTTTCTCTTTCTGCCCACAAATAAGAGTTCAAGGGTGGCAGTTCTTATGGAAGAGTTCGACAAGGAATTTGGTAACCATGGCTCCTAGAAAGAGCATTCAAATGTATAGATGCATATAATTAATGGATTTTTGAGGCTATCAGATATAAATGAAGGAAAATCCTGAATTTGTGAACACATGGAATTCTCTTAGGACAAAACGGTTTTCAGTAATCGGGAAAAGAAGCTGGGACCCCAACAATAAGCATTAATTAAGAACAGACAAGGAACTTTAGCATGTTACTGTGAGGAATCTAGATCTGTTGCCACACATGGGATTAAGCAGTGTGCCTGTGAACTTACCTATCTAGGCTTCTCCTGTGTTACAGCCAAGATCCTCTTTTGTACATGACCCCACTGACCGTTTCATCACTTCCCCAGGCCCCACACCCCCCACCCCAGGATGTAATGAAAAAAGCAGCTGATACCTCCCTGGCATTTATCTAGGACCATTTAATAAACTCCAACATGAACAACCTGTCTTCCTAATAGCTGAGGATGATTGTGTCTCCCCTTTTTTCATATTTACTTTCCTGGGATCTTAAATAACTTCCTTCAATTACTCACAGTTGCCTAATCAGCCTTGACATTAAAAGTTCTACTTTCCTTTTCTACCAAAGCAAAATGAATAACCAGCCTCTCCCTGCCTCATAGGTCAAGCATCATAGACTACAGCTTTACTTGATTGTCAGATAAAGTTTCTCCACTTAGCTGGTTCCCCACATCTTCAGACAGCATCAGATGTCTGAGGTACAAGTATTTGCAGCAAAACCAGTCATACTATCTATTTCTGACTAGTTCCTAATTAGTTCCAAAGTCAGGTCAGGGAAAAGCCTGACTGAAGTGTGGAAGCACAGTTCTAAAAAACCACTGTGGCAGTCAAAAACTTTTTATCTTCCACTTCTTTTTCACTACTCCTCAGAAGTTTGGCTGCTCTAATATAAAACTGAAATAGAAAATTGGACAAAGCAACATTGTCGTAGTGAGCATTCGCAGAGATTCACCCCAGCTTGGTCCTAGCTGGTTTTTTATCAGAGAACTGAAGTGATTTCAGCTGCACTCAACTTCTGCTTTCTGCCAACTGGGGGCAGGACATGGTGTTCATCTGCTCTGTTCTTTGTTTCATAACTAAGTGTACAAACAAATGAAACTCACGGCTCTGTATTTGAGGAAGTTCACTCAGGATCAGTAGCTGGGTGCTAGGAATGTACCACCTCAGGATTTAAAAATCAATTAGGTTTTGGTATTTACTGTCATTTTTTAAGAACAAGTGTGGGTGATTTTCAGAAAGCAATGGTCAGACAGATGTATATGTGAGAAAAGACCTACCTACAGGTCCTGCTTTCCTACAGTGATAGACTGTGGTGGCACAAACAGAAGCTGTGACCTCAGTGTTGGCACACAGAGGAGAAAGACTGAATGGAAAAGATCAAATCCAAGCTACTTAAACTGTGTGGGGGGGGAAAGTCTAAGAAAATTATGGTTATAAAGATGTGCAATGTCACTGAGCACTTACATCTTACTTTTTAAAAGCAGCTGCAGCTATCAAAGTGCCACCCTCATGGTCAGCAGACCTTGCTAATCCTTCCCTATCCTTTCGCTCAGTACTCAGTTAAAGATGCAATGGAGCTGGAAGGGGAACAGCTGGAGCTCAAGGCCAAAAATAGAAAATGTCTAAAGCTGTCAAGGGTGAGGTGACAGCACACACAGCCACATGCCTCCAGCCTGTGCAGCTGGGATGTGCTTTTGGCAGTGCAGAGAGAGAACAGGCTCCTCTCTGCTTCCTTTGCACTGCACTGACCAGCGGTCTGTCTGCATTTTATGAGTCCTGCATGACAAAAGAGACATTGATGTGCTGGAGAGGGTCCAGAGAAAGGCAACAAAGCTGGTGAAGGGTGTGGAGAATAAGTCTGATGAGGAAAAGCTAAGGAAACTAGGGTTGTTTAGCCTGGAGAAGAGAAGGCTCAGGGGAGACCTTACTGCTCTCTACAACTACCTGAAAGGAGGATGAAAAGAGGAGATGGGCGGTCTCTTCTCCTAAGGAACAAGTGATAGAACAAGAGGAAACAGTCTCAAGCTGCTCCCGGGGAGGTTTAGATTGGATATTAGGAACAATTTCTTCACAGAGTGGTCAGGCACTGGAACAGGCTGGGGCGGGGCGGGGGGGCAGGCTGCCCAGGGCAGTGGTAGATTCACTGTCCCTGGAAGTGTCAAAAACTGTGTAGATGAGGCCCTCAGTGACATGGTTTAGTGGTGGACTTGGCAGTGCTGGGGTAAAGGTTGGACTTGATCTTAAAGATTTTTTCCAACCTAGCTGATTCTATGATTCTGTGGTGGTTTCCTCATGGGGGAGGAATCAGAAGGCAAGAGCCTGTGAGAAAGTACATGTCTGTGTGAGTAAGGGAAGAAATGCAGGTTTCAACTTCTCCCTGCCACGAAGGACATGGAACAATCTTGCTCAGGTAAAGAAGTCATTCTCCCCACCCCAGAGATTCAGAAACAGAGACCAAGCTAAAAGTGGTCACTGACAGGATGTATGCACAGACTGCATGCGCTCATCCTGGAGGTGATGGTGGCTTTCCTTGTGCTCCTGCTCCAAACCTCTGCTTCTGCCTTTGCAAAATGGACTGCTGCTTAGTTTGATGGGTTGTCAGGAGGCTATATTCATCAGGCTCTACTATAACACCTGATTCAGAGCAGGCAGATGTTAAAATGATGCCCACATCACAAAGGAAAATAAAGCATAGCAAGGCCCAGAGAAACTGTGCTACATTCGTGGGAGCTGAGCGGTCTCTGAACCTGGAGCTTTTGCTTAAACCATGCCTGCTGAGAGCTTCTGCCTCAAGAATCTTGCTTTTTCCATGGCATGAACTTAATCTTTGGTGAGAAATAAACAGGTTTCAGGAGAGTGGAAGACACCTCAGCATCTGTTGTCTGTTGCCAAGAATTAACTTCTCAATGGTGATATTGACAAGCTTGGCACATTCACATACCAGGAACAAAGCGATGGCCATTGGTAACAGCACGTATGCTCATTTATGCTGGATTTTCTCAGCTGTGAATGGCCATCTGTTCATTCAGCCTGGGAGGTCAATATCCCTGGTACTCTCCTCTATGCCACTGGATGCAGGAACTGGACATGTTTTCAGTCTGCTCCGACAGTTTTCTCTTCAAATTCAAATGGGTAAGACAAACAGCAACTCAGAGAAGGGTGAGAAAATAAAGATGCACTCCATTTTTGCTGCTGGTGAAGCACTATTGTACCTAACTCCCTGTATGTCTGTAAGCTTATTAGACAAGAATTACAGTGCTATCTAGAGCTCGAAAGATTAAGAGGTGTCAAGGGAGAGCTATTATAGCATTCAAATGAGTTTCCCCTTTACCTTCTGTGAGATTTAATGTCTTACCTGAATGGATATTTTTTGCAAATCATCCATTTGGCACTTTGAAGCACTTAAAGACTGCAGAGTCCTTCAGGAAGGTCCCATTTCAAAACCAGATGTCCAGGCCCTGTGCACAGCAGCAGGTTGCTTCTTTCAGGAGTTCTGATACCCACAGGGCACATTTCTGTGGATCCCTGTATGTAGCTGTACGCCTTGTACAGTGATTAAGGCTTAAGGCATTGCTCACAGCTGTGTGGAGATAGGACCAGGCTCCCACTCCTCACAACACCTGCCTGCTGTCCCTATGCCAGGGCTCTCTGCAAGCATCGATACCTGCTGTACCTGCACAGTCCTTCATCCTGGAACACCTCTGTTTGCAGAGAGCAAACAGTTCAAGCTGTCTCAATGGTTGAAATGGCATCTCTGCCTATAGTGGTGTCAGCTGCAGTTTTCTTCCCCCTTTCTTGCCCTTGTCTTGATAACTCAATACAGAAATACCCAAACTCCATGGGGAATGGAGGATATGCCTTCTTTTTTGTGCCTTGGACAAGGGCCACAGGCAAACTTAGTCAGTTTACAGGCAGTGTTTTAAAAATAAACTTTGAAAGAGATGTAGATGGCAGTTCTGCATCAGTCAAGGGTCTCTATTACTCCTGGAGCTGTCAGTCAGCTCATGCAGCTACATGATCAGTGCAAGGTCCTTCACCCCACCACACCTTCCTCCAGGCTGGCCAAGACCTAACCCCTGTCTATTAAAAGAGCAATTTATATGAATGCCTAATATTACTCATGCTTTCCAGTCTACATCCCACCCGAAGTCATTATCCTCTGTCTGAGCCTTCCTAATCACTATTTCACAGCAATCAATTAGGAGGTGACTAACAAGCAATTAGGTCTTCAGGAGAGTAGATAAACACTCTAGACACCAAGATCCGGCTTTGTGTAAGTATGCTTTGCAATCAAGAATGAAATCAAAGAACAACAAAATGTTCCAAAACCTGAATTAGTCCTCAGATAGAGCAGTGTAAGATAAATGAGAGTGGCCTTTTACTGACAAATACAAAGGTGTCACCTCTGCCTAGAGACTCTTTCCAGGGATGTCAGTGTTGTACTGAAAAAGTGCTTATGGAGCATCCAAGGTGGTTTTAAGAACAGGAGATTCTTAGTCCTGTAACAACAGCAAGAGGGAAGACAGCTTAACTTAGGTCCAGCTCAGCTGAGGAGCTGAGCTAAAATCATAGTGCCCGGCCAGCCCCCACTGCTATTTTAAAGGTGACACAAGTGTGTCTATCTAAAGAAGCTTCATTTGGTACATCTCTGAGGCCATGAGGTACATTTTTGCTTTCCTGGGCCATGGCAGGTCCACCCATCCATCAGTGCCTTGGCTGTATGATGGAGGTGAAAGTCATGTTCCCTCTTAGAGACCCGCAAAAGGGCTTAGTTGGAAAAAAACCCAAACAAACAAACAAACACCAGAACTGAGTTGAAGTAAATTCCTTTCAAATTTAACCTAAATTCTGCCAACTAATATTAATTGGGAAACCAATGAAAACAAAAACTAAACTGTTGGAGCTTCTGGGTCTGATGATTTTTCATAGACAGCATTAGACATCTTGCCATAGCAGTGACATTTCGATACACTGTAAGAGACATCTTTATCTGGTTGAAAAAGACCCAAACAACCAAAAAACAGAGTATCTAGGCAATCTTTTTAATGATTATTATTATGGTGGCTTTATGACCAAATCGAAGATGGAATCACTTGCATATTGTTACAATATTCATTCTTTTCATCTCTGGGCTTTTTTGGGGGTGGTTGTTTGGATAATGTGTATCCTTTCGGACTTCAGGAAAGGGAACATACTCAAGGCAATACTTCCAGCTGCCTCAGTCCTTTTTTTGGGCTGTGCTTTGAGTGATCCAAGTGGCCCTGTAGGCATCTGGGTAAATACTGTGCAACCTGACCCTTATTTCACTGCAGTCTACTGTAAAGGATCAGGCCCAGTAGAAGTGATGAACCTAAGAATGAGAAGTTTCATCAACTCTTTGCAGGAGACAGATACCCTTATTGATAAATATCTTTGGGGGATGTCCCCTTTAGAGACTTCCTGAGGCTCAGAGCTGTGTAAACAGATGTCCCTACAGGGACCATAGAATCATAGAAGGGTTTGGGTTGGAAAGGACCTTAAGATCACCTATTTCCAACCCCCCTGCCATGGGCAGGGATGCCTCACACTAGACTGTCAATTCTTGTTCTCTCAGAGACTTCTCCTCTTAAATTAACACAGAATGAAGCCGGGATAAAAGTTCAGCTGTTTGTATACTGTGAGTTTGTCTTTATTTTGCTTACTTTTGTTTTGTTCTGTTCTTTTAGTGGATGGCCCAGAACCCTGGTCCTTCTGGCAGGAAATCATCTACCAAAACCGAATAACATGGGAAAGCTAGATGCAAAGCAAGTGTCAGCAAAGTTTAAGGCAATGTGTCAGCCAGAGGAATGGAGAGTTTGTTTCAAGCATGAGAAAAATTCTGGCACAGAGAAGGTCCAGCTGGGAAAGAGAAAGAAAGACTGTGAGAAGAAGAAATTATTTTTTTCAAACCCTCTAAAGACAAAAGAGGGACACTCCTGGATTTGATATTGAAATTAAATGGAAATGATCTCTAATTACAATGTGTTTGGAACGTACAGGTGATGCTGGATTCCCTCTAACAACAATTTCTCTTCTAGACAGTGGTAGCAGTAAGAGACTAAACCCTGTGTTTATACCAATAATTTCACAATAACCAGACTTGGTGTTTGGAGTTTTCATCTTGACTTATTATTAGAGGAAGAGATTTGCTAAAACCCCCACAGAAGATTGCAAAAGGATACTGTGAATGGATAATCTTAGTTTGGAGAGTTCAAAAGATGCAGAGCCATGTCAGCAGGGCTTTACTGAGGGATATTCTGTTTGATTGCTCACTGAAGAAGACCAAGGTCTGAAATCCAAAACTTTAAATTCAATAGGAGGATTAATGGGTGCCAGAGACTTCGTCCCCAGATTTCGCTGCAGGATAACCAGGGTCTTAGCCTCCACAAATGAGAAAGAGGGACAAGTTGCTTTGTACCTGCTTTAGTGGATGTGGATGAACTGCATCTGGTTTTCCTCATACAGAATAGGTAACAACCTGCAACGTAGACACAAGGTTAACAACTGCAGTGATTAACTTCCAGTCTCAAAACATCTCGAATTTCCTGAAGCCCTAATTCCTAAAACTATTTTTCTTTTTTTTCTTTCTGTAACAAATTGGACCTTCTGAATACAGAAGGGTGTCATGTATTTCTAAGATCAGAAGAAGAATTAAAATCTCAATACTATTATTCAAAATTCCTTGATGCTTAAAGCAGTCTTGTATTTTCCTATTTTCTGGCTCCTGCATGCCAGGCCAGAGAACAAGAAAGGGATGAGCCATCATGCAGGGTATTCTACAGAACACTGAAGTAGGAGTAGACTATTCTAATACTTGCCCCGCTCCTGCTCCCTACTTCTCTCCCCCAAGGAAAAGTACCAGGCATCAGTTACTTCTGTTCCTGCCTCTCCTCTTATCTAAAGCAAATTCTCTTTGGGAAGAGATGACTGAAGAGAAAGTTCTTCCCTCCCTGCAGCTAACAGGGTGCTCTGACAGTACAGACACTTTTTTTCGTTCGAAAAGACTCTCAGCCTTGCCCTGTGTCTCTTCACCAGCCCAGGACATGAAAACAGTGGGCTGCAGCATGAACAGTGATTGTATTGATATTATTATTATCAGCATCTTCCAGCATGACTATCAGACAAAAGTCTCTTCTCTCCATCATTTTTTGGTCCTAAAACACACAGGCCACTTGAATTCAAAAGACAAAAATGATTGCTAAAACAAGGAAAAATAAACCAAATATCAAGAGGCTATAGTTATCTTCAATTCAGCTTTGTGCTGTTACAGTCATACTCCTCTTTGTTCATTCAAAGTACAGGACAAAACTTATTTGTGAACTGTGTCATTAAGATATTAAGGAGCTTTATGGTCTAGTGAAGTGAAAGCACATGATTTTCTGTTCCTGAGGTCACACAAAGAACAGGTAGGCACTTCTAACTGCACTAAACCACTGGGTTATCCACTTTAAAGTGGGTCAGCTGGAGGTATCCTTTAATACAAATCTGGAGACTTAGTACAAATTGTTAGTCTGTAGCAAGAGCCACGTAAATGTAAATTTTACTTGGTTTTCAGCTTTTGCTTGTATTTCATGCAACGCTGATAGTAAACACCAGTTAATATGTCAACAGCTTGTATGAACACTCAATTTGCTTTGCTTGTCTGAAGCTAGATTGATCTTGCTGCCAATCTGGATGGTGTCTGGGTTTGTGTCTTATATTTAGATACAAAATGTATACTTTAAAATTGAGTCTGATGATAGTAGAAATGTTGGATGGTGAATACTTCCACTTAGCATACCTGTGTGAACTATTTTTGAGCACTTAAAATATACTGGACTATGACTTCCTGAGCATCAAATTTCGCCGAGTCTATACATTTACCAGCCCTCATAGGAAAGAAAAGAAACATAGATCCCCACATTTATTTTGGCTAACTGCAGGCATTAGCTACAGGTGCTCAGATCAGGGAGCTGTTAATCTAAATCTCCCATGTATTCTGGAAAATGCTGTCTATCTACATTGTATATGACAGACTCCATCTCTCTCCTTGAGGGAAAATAAGGCCACCTCAACTCCTGCCTTACATTAAATCATTCAGTCAAGTGTCTACAAGCTGTAATGAATCTGGACCAATGAAAGCGGAGTTTCTTGGACACAGCAAGAAACACTCACAAGACTATATTTATTTTCCTAATAAACAGAATGAGGGAATATCAGTGGGTACTACACTCAGAGGTATTGTTGTATCCTTCAGAACAGCAGAGTTTTGGTCTGGGACAACTAACACTTCCTCTAGGACCTAGCAGAGGGCCGAAACTACTCTCAGTAACTAGTCTGTACACAGCTACCGTTTAGAGAGCAAGAAAAGTTGACACTGTGGACATGGGCTGTTCTGTGCCAGTTCAGACAGAGTACCAAAGGATTATTTGGGACACAGGTAGTTTACTAGGGTAGATGTAGCCGGGGCTTGGATTAGTCCCAGCTGCCTCCAGACATCCCTTAATCAATGCCAGATGCAGATATTTTCAAGCTTCTCTTTTGTTAAAATATCACTGCCCATAAATCAATACTATAACAGCATCTCATTTGAAAACTGCAGCCAGCACTTTGAGATATTTCCATTGCCGTGTCACCGGGTTATGATCTGCTTGTGATTTAAATGTTCCGATTGTTTTTATTCAGACCAAACAATTTATGTCTCTCTTTGTGACCTTGCCAACGTAAACATGCCAGGGAAGAGGAAAGGTCACATTTTGACAGACCTGCTTGCATGGCCATAGGAAATGGCTCTCAACCAGACAAGCATGACTTAGAGAATCATTTGCTCTTAAACAAATGGAAGCCTGCACTGGAAAACAAAGCCTGATGCTTAAAAAATATCTGAAATAGGAAAATAATAAAGAATGCCCTGAGCTATTCTTCAGGGAGCAGTACCACCAATCCATCATTACCAAAGAAACAGCAGGTGTCCCAGGGACCTCTGGCACTATCAGAGAATGGAAAATGTAAACTAAGAATGAATATGTATTTTTTTTTTGGTTTTGTATGTGTATATTCACTTTGTATACAATGAACATGTTTAGAGAAAACAATAATTTTCCCAAATAATATAAAAATACAAATGACATTCTTCTGCTTCTCTGTGCCGTATACAAGTCAATGTATGAATGTAAGTCAAAATGAGTATTACCAATGAGCTCAGTGGAAGTATGGGCAAAAGCATTCTGGACATTTAATAACACTAAGAAAGGTCATGGGTCAAATATTAAAAACTGTTGGGGGGTTTTATTATTATTTCTGATGCCACAGAATTTAGACACACAAGATCAAATTTCAAGACTATTCAACCACCCACATATGATAGACCTCTAACTCTGAAAACCTTATCTTAATTAGAAACAGTTGAGAAATATATGCATAAAAGTTGCAGATGTTTTTTAAGATAATGGTTTTACTTTGTCCGATTATCCCATGTAAAATAAGGATGAATGTTAGCAACATCCTGCTCTGTTACTCGCATACCTAGATCTTATCTCTTTCCTCACTTCACATTTAGAATGTCTATCTCATGTTCAGATGGCTGTATTTGTGCTTACTGTCAAGATTATTCAGTAATAACAGCGTTTACATTTACTAGAGTCACCTTTTACAAAACAAACATGGAAAGTCTCCTGTAATTTCTGAAACTGCACAAGTTTACCTTTTAAAATGAAAATAAAAATCAAAATTGCAATGAATTTTTTAATACTGAGAAATTCAGCCACTTTTGTAGCTCTTTCATTTGTTTTTGCCCCCAGATTGTCAGTTGACCTTTTCAGGCTATTAAGATTCAAATTTCATTATTATTGTTTTATTATGGGTAATGTTCTGCCATCACTGTCGACAGTTGTGCAGAGGTTTTATTTGCCTTAGAACTTGTTTGTTTTTTCCAAAAGTACCAGTTGAAATAATAAAAAGATACTCCTTTTTTTTTTTCTGCAAACCTTTTTTTTCTGTTGTATTTGCAATAAACTTTCTCAACAGCAGCTCAAACTTCAGAGAATTCCAAGCAGACTCATTTCATATGTAAATTAATTTGGTCTTCATTTATTTCAAGTCATTTTTTAATAAAAATCTTGGGAAGAACTGAAGCAGAATCTTAATGTCTCATCTCTAGGCTTCACACAGCTTTTAATTTATGCCTTTCAAGCAGCCTACAGACTAAGCAAAGTATAATTCATGTGTTTTATTTGCATTTTGAGTTGCCTAATGTTCTTACTACTCTAGTAGACTTCTTTATATCTTACCTAATGGCTGTTACTACAGAAACATATGTAATAAAATATAGACGTAGTTCAGAATTAGGAGCAGAAACATGTTTTCCACCCTTCCCAGTTCTCTGCTGAAACCACAATATCATAATTATGTCCTCATTTGTGTGGGTTTTTTGTGGTCCAGAGGCCCCTCTTCAGAAGGATAGGGAGAAATGCGGACTGGCTAGTAACTTGTGTACCTTTAAGGCAGAGGAGAAAAATGCAAGCTGAATCTCCGTGGTTATAGATTATAGAATAGTTTGGATTGGAAGAGACCTTCAAAGGCCATCTAATTGAACCTTCCTACATTGAGCAGTGACATCTTCAACTACATCAGGTTGCCCAGAAATCCAGCCTTGTGCTGAGTCTAATCATTCGACTTCTACATAAAGGGAGCTGAAAAGGACCACTTTGGGTGCCACTGCCAGTTCACTAGGAATAAAAAACAAGAAACATGCTCTTCCG
>NW_009937531.1:16176-17290 GCF_000696875.1 Nestor notabilis
TCCGAGAGTCACAGTTGGATTGAGACACTTACTGATTGGAAAGGTGTCCAAAGAGTTCAGGAACCTACAGGCTTTGGACCATGGGTTTGAGGACTTCATAACCTTAATTCCACCATTATTTTACTGTCTTGTAAAACACACTTAGACATTTCCAAAGATACTGGAGAATATAACAGCTTCTGTGCCTGGGCACCCCCAATTTCAGATAGAAAAGTCCCTTTTTTACCTTTTGTCAATCAGTTACATCTGATTCAACTGAATGACTCAGTGTTGCCACAAGGGCAGGTAAGCAAAACCTGTCACAACACTGGTCTTTGGTGGCTCATGAGGAAAGGAAAAAGCTCTTTCCCCTTCCTAGCCACATGCAGTTGAATTTATGCTGTGCTGAGATAGCACCAGCTCAGTCCATGCCCAAGAGTTGCATACACTTCTTGGTGATGTGGATTTAAAACATCACTCCATCTGTTTGACAATACTTTCCACTCACTTTGTAAAAACTATTTACATACATACAGCAACGTAGGCTTCAAAAGACAACCGTTTAATATACAAAGAGGTGTCTGAGGCCTGAATTTCTTCCTGGACTCAATACAAGACTTCCTAGCTTCCATAGCCAAAACTCTGCAAGAGTTCAGATTGAATAATTGAATGACTTTTTCTACATTTCAGCACTAAATGTGAAAAAACCTCTGGGATAAGAACACAGTCACAGGAAACCTTAAGTTAGACAGAACTTCTGGAAATGTCTAATCCCACTCCCCTGAAGCTAGCAAGACTAGCTTCAAATGTGGGTGAAGCAGCTCAGAGACTGATTTAAGGTTCAGCCAGGGTCTGATCATCCCCAAGGATGGAGTTTTTACCATCTGTGTGGGTGCTTCTTCTAGTGGTTAACAACTCTTATGTTGATTATATTTTTTCCTTGTGTTCTCATGTTGCTTGTATCTTAACTGAAGGACAGAGATCCGAATGATCAGGAAAACAAGTGGGGTTCATGTGGAGAGCCTGGTTCGAGAAATCAGGTAAATGGAGAGCAGAGAGAAGGATTGAAGTGATGTTTGGCAAAAGAAATCAAGTAAATGGAGTGCAGAGAGAAGGATTGAAGTGATGTTTGGCA
>NW_009937532.1:0-1753 GCF_000696875.1 Nestor notabilis
CACCGACCCCCTGGTGAAGAGCTGCAGACAAGGCAGCGGCACCGACAGCAAACATCAACCTGCACCCGCCGAAGTCTCAAAACACTCCCCCAGTGACAGCTGTGGACAGCAAAACCCTTCACCAGTGACGTGCTGACAGATCCACGCGTTTCTGCCATTGTCTGGCATTCCCACAGCCGTTCAATATTCCTGCCTGGAGCAATGTGCCGACACACGGCTCGCAACAGAGCATGGGGCTGCACTCGCTGCTGCAGCATCTGCATTCCAGATGGGTCAAGAACTGCAACATTTGGGATGTCACAACACACACAACGCACCTGAACACAGGCTGAAGCGTGACCGTGTCCCCCCGGGCCTGCAGCGGCCGTCACAGCGGAGCTGCCACCCAGCCCCAGCGACAAGCTCAGCCATCAACATCCTGCCTGTTTGGCTGGGGATGGCAAAGGACGGAGATGAGCCACAGAAGGTGGAATTCTGCACATGTCTGCAGAGGAGAAGGCTACAGCTGATGTGTCAGCACACAAAGAGGAGAGAGGAAACGGGATGGGAGAACTGGGACCAGCCCCTCTGCCAGGACACTGGATTGAGTGGCTGAGGGCAACAAGGCTCAGTGCCGGGTCCTGCATGTGGGCACAACAGCCCCACACAATTCCAGGCTTAGGGAACAGCATCTGGAAAGCTGCCCATTGAAAGGGCCTTGGTGTGTTGGTCAACAGTGGCTGAGTAAGAGCCAGCTTGTGCCTGGGTGGCCAGAAAGGCCAAGAGCATCCCGGCCTGTCCTAGCCCCAGTGCGGCAGCAGGACCAGGGCAGTGACTGTCCCCCTGCACTGGGCACTGGTGAGGCTGCACCTCGAATCCTGTGTTCAGCTCTGGGCCCCTCACTGCAAGAGAGACACTGAGGTGTTCAGGGGGGGACCTTCTCATTCCCTACCAAAAAGGAGGTTGTAGCGAGGTGGAGTCGGTCTCTTCTCCCAAGTAACAAGTGACAAGACAAGAGGAAATGGCCTCAAGTTGCACCAGGGGAGGTTTAAGGCCGATATTGGGAAATACTTCATCCCTGAAAGTGTTACCAAGCGCTGAACAGGCTGCCCAGGGAAGTGGTTGAGTCACCATCCCTGACAGCATTTGAAGGCCATGTAGATGTGGCACTTGGGGACAAGGTTTAGTGGTGGCCTTGGCACTGCCAGGTTAACGGTTGGACTCGATGGTGTTAAAGGTCTTTTCCAACCGAAACGATTCTGATTCTCCCAATCTGGGGCGAGGCACATCCCAGCTCCTGGGGCTCCTTTCCTGCCCCTCACCACTGTCAAACCCAAGAAGAGACTCGCCCTGGGCTGGCAGCCTCCTGGCGTGTCGGGGAGCAGAACACTTGCAACGGATGCAGCTGGTGCTCCTGGGTCTTAAAGCTTGACTAAGATTTATCACCAAAGGTGGGGGCTGATGTGACGCTCCGGGGCCATCACGAGGGCTGGAAGATGCTCACACAGGAGCAGCCGTGGTGCCAGTGCTGGTTTCTGGCCGCTGAAATAACGGCTCATGCCCGGATCCGGTGCCCTGCCCGGTGCAGTTGAGAAATGCACCGGTTTGGGCTCACCCGGAGCTACCGCTCGTCAATAACCAACAGACGTGCAACAGCTTCCTCCCGCGCAGCAGCCCCGTTGGGGGGCCCCCTCCCACCGCAGGTGTGTAGCAATAACCGTGCCACAGAAGAACCCTAAGCCCCCAACACCCCACAGGCCCAGCTCTTTGGTTG